>NW_015150570.1:737336-741972 GCF_000732505.1 Cyprinodon variegatus
TATATATATATATATATATATATATATATATATATATATACAGCCATGGTGAATGGCTGCACAGGAGCAGGTCCAGAGCACCAGAGTAATTGAGGCCTAAATCTAGTGTACAGGAACATCTGTGCAAAGTATGTGCAGGAAACCCCAAGGTCAAAGTGGGAAACACCTCCAAAGACAGTAGAGAATGACTGAGCCAAGATTCTGTGGGACTTGCAGATACAGATGAACAGAATGGTAATGGCAAACCAAGCGGACATTGTGGTGGTGGACAAAAAGCAGACGAAAGCCGTTGTGGTTGACATAGCAATACCAAGTGACTGGAACATCAGAAAAAAAACAACATGAAAAACTAGACAAATACCAGGGCCAATTGGGGCAGTGACCCCCAAACTTGAGGAGTGGTTACAGCAGATCCCTGGAAATACATCAGGCGTCTCGGTCCAGAAGAGTGCAGTTCTAGGAACAGCAAAAATACTGCGCAGAACCCTCAAGCTCCCAGGCCTCTGGTAGAGGACCCGAACTTGGAGGGAAAAAGGGTAGACCACCCGCGGTGGGTGAGGAAGAGTGTTTTTTTTTGTTTTTTTTTATGGGCGTATGTGTGTTTATATAGTGAAGATACATAGTGTATTTAGTGTTTATACATCGAATGTGTACATTTCTATAGTGAGGGATTTAATGCACATTATGTTGTATGAAATAATCCCTATTAAAAGTATGTTTGCTCTTACAAATCCATACACTTATGCTGATTGTGCTTTCTGTTTGACATGACTATTTGCCCTGTGTGACAACATGATTTTTAGAATACAGGATATATGTTTAAAAATGAGTTGGGATTTATAAGAAATCAATTAAATTATTCTCCAGATTTGGTTATATTTCCCTTAGAAATATTTTAGCCAGTAGACTTTCAACAGAATGATAATTATATTTTTTAAATGGAAAGAGAGTCAATGAGTTAATAACAGCCTACATCTATGTTCCTGTGAAAGCAAATATTAAAGGCTGCATGTCAGCAATGTTTTGCACAGTGACTGTGATATCTAAAATAATATACTATTTTTACATCTTTACAGGGCTGTAAATGTCTCTACCTACTGAGTTTCAATGACTGTAGGCTTTACTAGAGATGTTCTAAAACAATAATAGCTATGAGTCATCGTTCTCACCTCCGGTGACAAAATTTGCAAAAGAAAGAGTCTTTTACTCACAGAGATGAAATAAGCCAGTATGCTGTGCAAGGGGCACCATTGTAAACAAACACAGCAGTGTAGAAGTCTTGGGGACTCGTATCATTTAAGGACATGAAATACCAGGGATCATGCTGCTAAGCTGCTTTTTCCTGTAACTTCTTTGGGCTGTGAACTTTGTACCTAGTTGCACCGTATTGAGTTACTCGCTGATGCTGCAATTGCCTTAAAGCATCTCTTCCACTCTGTCCTTGGGCAATAGAAACATAATTCTTTATCCCACTTCCTCTCCTAGCAAAAGGCAAGTTGCCAAGCATCCCAAATGTCAGTGGATGGCTTAGGAAATAACAGCTGTTGTTCCATCTTGAGTGTCCACTGCCACACAGTGAGAGGTGTTGAAAGGGACACAGTGACATTTGCAAAAGGGTCTTCTCAACTTCCCTTCATCTCATACCTCTGTTTCCACCATGCCACCAGTTGTTTCCTGCCTTGCTGTGACCATTAATCTACATACAGCTGGATCCTTGGCTTCTTACCGGGCCAAACATCATGCTGTGTTTGACATTCATCATTTATTGATGCCCTCTTCTTTAATTGCAGTAGAAAAGAGCTTATCCTTTTTGCCCCCATACTGCCTGATCCACGGGGAAGGCCTCCTACTGTTTTTATTCACACTGAGAGCTATACAAACAGCTTTAACAATTGAAGTTTATAGGTGAAGAAAATACATACATTCTAAGCAGTTCTTAGCCATGTTAAGGGTATTTTGGTTGGCATCTGAGAGCATATAAATCCCAAAATTAATTTATAGATAGGAAAGATGTATCAGATATATTTAATCAGGAGAGATCTGTTGCTGAAATTGAATATAACCAAAGCTTTTTATCATTGTTATTGTGCAATACAGATGACCGGTGAACAAAATGCATTGCAACAGACTGTATGGCTTCTTTGCCTTGTATGCTTGGCGGACATGACAAAATTTCATCATTAATATTTTTCATGCAGTTTTAATATATAAAAATATTTCAAATACATAGATAAATATACCTATGAAAATGCTAGCATAGATAGTATTTAGGGATCAGTGTTTCTATTTATTTCAATTATATTTAATGTACGGTATTCATAAAGTGCCAATTCAGAACACTTCTCATCTCATGATACTTTAAAGAAACAATTCAATCATGTCATGCAGTCAGATTGGCACAAAGCTCAATGGGCTTCAGGTAAAAAGCATTCATACTAAAAAATTGGTTCTTAAATCATCTGTACAAGTAATTTAGGAGGAAATTTCACGTTTACATTGTCTCTCCTTTTTCTCATTTTCTCTTAGGTATGAACACATTTTATAAGTTCTCCAGCCTCCTAATGTAGATGTGTTGTGCAACCAGTCAGCTGTAATCCAAACATAGTTTTTTACTAAACAACTAGATTTGTTGTGACTTAGAAGCAGTTGTCCATTTCAATAGGCTACATTTTTAGATGTTATTTAACTCTAAGAGGAATTATGGGAGCATTAAATAACACAAAGGTTTTTCACATTATTATCTGAGATCAACTGAGTTCCATCCACATAAGATGACTAACATATCAGCATCTATTTCAAAGAGTTTTAGGAAATTAACTTTTCATTCAAAAGTAGAAGGTTTAGAGTCATCTACATTTTTAAGTCTTCAAGACATGGATGTAGTCTGTAAAAAGTTTGGTTCATCGGGATTTATGGAAAATATGTATGACTGTCATCAGCAATAATAGTTTAAATTCAGTTCAAGTCCAAAATACTTTATTAAACACAAAAGGGAAATTCAGTTTCAGTACAGCCTATCCAGTGGAAGTTAATCCAATGCTGTCTAATAATTCAACCAATTGGGGTGATATATACCAAAGAAAATTATTCACAGAGAAGTCTCCCCTATCAACCTTTTCAGAAGGCTGCTCACACTGAACCAGGTTCTGCTGCTTTTTCCTCCTGTTAAATAAGAGTGTTTCCTCTCCACTCTCACCGCAAGCTTGCTCTATGCAACAGATTGCTGTTGAGTCAACAATACAATACAATGCAAGCAAATATATATTGTTATCACATGCTTATCCAGCAATTACTTGATTCAGCCAGCTGTTTTTCATTAGAAAACATTTCACCAATCTTACTGTATGATCTAATCGAATTATCTCTTTTGAGTGCCATAAGATGGCATAGGTTGGGAATTGACCCTATGTAAATAAACTGAATAGAATTGTGTATATTATAATTATTTCTTTTTATTAATGTATTTACTTATTTTTTCTTTATTGGGAGAAGGATATCATAACACTAGCCAAGATGTTTTTCCAGACATGAGACAAATTTTTTTCTGAAACTTATGATCTTAGACTAAAGCAGAGTACCAGAGGAGGTTAGGGCAAAACCAGGGTTGCTTTGTTCTATAAAGATGTAAAAGTCATATATCCTTCAAAAAATGACACAGACCTAAACCGTGGAAACATACTGAGAAAGGATTTTCATGCTGCAAAACATGTTTTAGCTCTGATTGTGCATGTTATGCAATTGTAATTAACCTTCACAACATTCTGTTAAGATTAATTTTCAGAACTTTGCCTTGCAAACCTAAACAAATCCTCCCATGTGGTTTATTCTGCCAGAACAAGATTCTGTGTTTCATTTACAACCACTCACACAGGACAATCCGATTTTAATCTATATCAGGCATGGGATTAATTTGACTTCATAAGCAGCTGGAGTGTGTCATTTGGTTAATTTTAGCATCAAGCACTGACTGTTTCAAAGGAAGCTTTTACTGTGCAGTGGCTTAAAATATAGCTGTAGAGCACAATTTTGCAGGTGTGGATACAAATGTGAGCATGCTCTTGGAAATTCTATAAATAGAAGTGGACCTTTCAGTGAAATTTCGCAAAATAGATAAAGCTAAAACGTAAGGGCCTGTTTTGTGCAACCAGAAGCAAGCAGTCTACACTGATGAAAACCCTTTTTTTTTTTCTTGCAAGCATTTTCATCATTAAATTAAGAAATAAAAAAGCCTAAAACCAAACTATTATCTAGCAGCAACATGTTTATGTATTCTTTGTAATACTTTCAGTCTGGTAAAGCTGTACTGAATGTCTTCTTCATACTGGTAACCCAATATACTGTACGTCCTGAGGACATGCAAGAGTAATTTGAGAGTGAAGGTGTTTCACAGCTGACAAGGTCATGTAACCTTCAAGCCCATACTTACTCTTACTCTTCTTACATGTTACACATTTCCTGCTTTGAAAACCTACAGTATAGTGCAGAGTTATTCTTACAGACTATGAAATCAATTTGTGCAAGCTGCTGAAAAAAAAAATCCCCTAGGCTTTGAAGGAAAGAGGAAAACAAAGCAAAGGGTTGGAGAGATTATTGCAATCATGGTAGCTTTACTTGTAAAATATTGATTAAAAAACAA
>NW_015150570.1:742278-786307 GCF_000732505.1 Cyprinodon variegatus
CCTGTGGCACCCCAAGGTATTTGTAGCTGTCCTGAACATCTGTAATGTGGCCGTCTGGTAGTTCAACCCCCTCGGTTCTGATCATCTTCCCTCTCTTTGAGACCATGCGACCGCACTTGTCCAGTCCGAATGACATCCCAATGTCGTTGCTGTAGGTCTTGGTAGTGTGGATCAGTGAGTCGATGTCTCGCTCACTCCTGGCATACAGCTTGTATCCTCTACATGGATATATATATATATATATAATCTATAAAAAGAAAATTATGAAACAAATTCTCATTGGTAATCGGCCATCAAAAGTCAAGCATCACTGTGATGCTACAGACTCATAAAAATATGTGTGCTTACAAATTGTTAAGTACAGTGCATTTCAATTCAGCTTATTTATTTTTTAAAGAAAAGAAAAGTAGGTCTGATTAATTTGAAATATGATTGTACAATAAATACCAATTCAACCTGGAGAGACTTACAACTAAAAAAGTATTATTCAATGTATGTATACAGGTAACACAATCAGATTCTTCATATTTCTTTCTATCTAAGGAAAACCAGCTGATTGTGATGACTAAGTCTCTCTCTGCAATCCCTCACAATGAGCATGCATGTAGCAAAAGTGGAGAGGAAAACTCCATTTCAACTGTAAGAAATCTCTAGCAGAACCACGCTCAGTGTGAGCGGCCATCTGCCGAGGCCGACTGAAGTTCAAGGAACTGGAAGGAGATAATGACATAAATTTAATAACTTCTTTAGCTTGTTAGCCCTGGCAGAACACTTTGATGGAATGAATCAATATTCGCTCTAGATGAGTAACCTAGGAAATGGATATAAGTAGTCTTCCCCCAGGCCCCGGACACCAGTGGTGGAATAAGTGAGGGGGTGATGGGACTGACAATAGTCTTAGAGTGAGTTGAGAAGAACGAGTGAAAATGGGTGAAAGTTTGCTTGCTTGCGGAAGAGAAAAGCTGTGCCAGGAGCTTAATGAAGGGGATCTTGAAAGATGATTGGCTTAGGAGAGCATGTGGCCCGAGTTAATTGGCTGGAGCTGAATAATGGTAATCACAGGTGGTTCAGTTAAAGCTGATAAGAGTCTTCCAGACTGAATTTTGGCTTAAGCTTTATTTTAATACAATAAAGAAGACTTCATATTTTTTGACAGTCATTTGTTATGCACAGTATTACAAAGACACCTACTTTAATGCAATCAATTCAATTCAATTTAGTTAGTTCTGTTTAATTCACAAAACATGTCATCTTCTAGGTCAGGGGTAACTAATTAAAAATCAGTGGGGTCTGGATAAAGAAAATCATCAACCAGTAAAGGCCCGGAGACATTTTTATTTATAATCTGTTACTTTAAACAGAATTTAACACTAAAATAAAATGAGATTTTTATGCATCCATAGTATACATTGACTTTTCAAATATGAAGAAAATACAAAATGTTTCCATTTTAAAATCTTAACTTTTGAACTAGAGATCAACAATTTCCTGTTTCACATATTTTATAAAACACCTGAACTGACCATTTATTTTTTTGCTTTTTATGGCTTAATGAGAGAAGTGGGCTTTACGCTGTCCTGCAAGGTATTTAAACCTGGGTTTGATTGGCTAAAAAGCCATTCTCAAGCACATATCAAGGTCCTCATTCATGAGCCTGGATCAATATTTATTTTTGACTATGGTCATGGTGGAGAATCTGGCTTCACAGAAGCAGGTTGAGCTAAAAATACTCAAAATGTGCAGGGTCGTCTTTGAGCACGCCATTTCACTTTTCTGTCACCAGTTCATCGCGGTTCTTCAAGTAGTCCACGCTTTCTTTGCTTTTTTTTTCTCATAGTATTCTAATTCTTTCCCATCGCCCGGCTTGCCAAAGGTGTGACTGCTGTGTCCTGTGGCTTACTGCAGTGACCCAGACTGACAGTAGCTCATTGGCTAATTTGTATCACATGTAGCCTGGTCCCGGACGCTCTGGAGGGCTTTACATGGTTAACAGGTGAAGCGGCGCAAGTGAAGTTACACACTGTCGTCGGACAACATGCGATAATTTATAAATGTTTTAAATCAGGCTGGGTCTATATTAGCCAGTAAGTGGATCCAGATCCAGAACGTGGTCAGCTAATCCGTTACCTCTGTTCTAGGTACTTTACAGAGACAATTAGATCATAGAGAACAAAGTTTTTAACTAAGGAAACTAATTACATGAAACAATTGAAATTGAGGTAATTGGGCCCTCCTGGATGAGCTTTTGCCCACAATATTCGCTTTAATTTTGTGGTGGACACCGGGCCTGCATGAAGCGACATTGGAGAAGAAAAAAACAGGAAGAAAAATGCTGCAGAATGAGGATCAGTGTTATTAACTTTCTGCTGAGGCTGTTGTTGGGTAATGTTTACTGCACAAAGGTATCAAGTAGAGATAGAAACAAACAGCTGTTGATGAGTTATGCAATACTTTCTGCTGAGGCTGTTGTTGGGTAATGTTTACTGCACAAAAGTATCAAGTAGAGATCAAAACAAACAGCTGTTGATGAGTTACGCAATACTTGAATGTAATGATGTTACACAAGATAGATATAATATTTTTCTGTAAGTTAATTAAATGAAAATCTGCAGTACATTATCAGTTTAGGTTTTCCTGGAAATATTAAGTTTGTGTCATATTTAGTCAGATACTGTAAACTGTTTGAAACACTTCTATGAAGGCAGAGTGGTGGCCTAGTGGTTAGAGCATAGAGCTTGGAACCTTGAGGTTGGCAGCCCACTGCTCCCCAAGGGCATGAGTTAAATGCTGAGAGTGAATTTCGCTGTGCTGTACTTGTGACAGTATAATGACAATACAATTCTGAAAAAAGAAAACCCTTTTATATGTGTAAACTTCATAAAGTAACTTTCTGTCAACCTGTGTAGGCAGAATGCATGTACTATGTGGATGGTGTATATGTTATTTCTTTCTCTGTCTACAGAAACTGGTTTACAGGAAAGGTTGGGTTACCCTTTTACATTATTCAGTTCCCAAAGTTTGTCACTTCACATGTTCGTCCTTTTATATTTGCATGTTTTCTAAACAAAAGCAAGGCTCTGTTGGGCTACTATATAAAGCCTCAAACTTAATACTATTTCTAACATTTTTAATTGAAAAAAATTTCTAGATGGGAAGCGAAATGTCTTCAAACTTGGAATCAAAGTCAGGTGGAATGTTTTTTTTTACTTTTTTGGAATGACCATGACCTGGATGACTGAGAATCTTCACCAGCACTCAGATAACAGTCAAAGGCATTCCTCTACTGTGAAATATGGAATAGGCTCTGTTATTTTCTGGGGCTGCTTTACTTCCTGTGGTGCAGATGTTTTGCATCTGTTCAGGGTAAAATGAAATTTCAAGACTATTAAGGGATTCTTAAGAGAAATGCTAGAACGCTTGGTCTTAGTGGTAGGTCAAGGGTCTTGCAACAGGATAAGGACACAAAACACAGGTAAAACTAAGAATAGCTATGGGAAAAATATCGAACCATTCTAAAGTGGCCTTCTGTGACCTGACCTAAATCTTATGGAGCATCTTTGAAAGGAGTTGAAACACGCTATCTTTAAAAGGCACCCTTCAAACCTGAGGCAACTGGAGTAGTTTGCTTTTTACCAACAATAATTACAAATCATTAAGATAAGCCTTTGTCGACTCAATTTCGTTTCTGGTCTCAGTTAAAATCTGAATCCAAAGATTCAAAGAATTGCTGCTGACATTAGCAGGCTACTGGAAACATTTTTAATGTGTCCCAGCGAAAACCTCTTCTGTGGTTGTGTCCTTGCAGTTGTAAAGTAATATCATAACGATGAATAGAAAAACGTTACTACAAGTGGTAATGACTAATTCAGGTTCAAGCATTAGTCATTTAGTGCAAGCTACAATGGGAAAATGACATGAATAAATGAATCTGAAAGCAGCACAAACTGGAAGACAGATATTGTATATATTACTGTATGTCATTCAGAAGTGGATTCATGTGAAAACCCACGGCCTACATTGGTGCCTAGCTCTTAACAGGGTTTTCTGCAACACAGGACATGTCGACAAAAGGGATAAGGATAAGACTTATTTTAATGGCATGTTTAATATATGCAGCAGTGGCGGCTTGTGAAAAATATTTTTGGTGGGGCTGATATAGCCTAGTGTATGTCTCCAACTAATCCAGAATAAGAATTCAAATAAACAGTTGGACAATAAATACAATTTAACAATAATGATTTAATTTACTATATAATAACAGTAACAGTGATGATTTTGGTCACTGAGACGGGGTTCTTTGGCCTCCAAGAATCCAGGCTCAGTCGGGTTACCGGTGTTGGTGATTTATTGTGCTCAAAAACTCAAAACAGGGTGCAAAAGAAACTAAACATATACAAGATACTCTGGGCCTCAGCCTCCCTCCAGTTACCAGCAATGTAACAAAGAAACAGAAGACAAAAATGGCCGCTCTTCTTCCCACAGGTTTGGTGTTGAATGAGGACCCAAATGCAGAGGCAAGATGGCAGAGGTGAATTTAGGTGGGTTTAATAAGGTTCACAGGAGCTGAGGCAGGAATCAAAAATCCAACAGAAATACAAACAAACCAGAACCAGGGAGACATCAGGGGAACAAACAAAGCATAAAGGAGAGACCTGGCGATCCATCTTATTCAATAAAAAAGGTGTTATATGTAGGTGTTATATGTAGAATACTGTGTCTCTCTGAGAGTATTACATATAAAGGTTGAATTAAGCACATTAATGGCTTCTTGCCAGTCATCCTCGATGTACACTTTATCAAGGTCTTCCTCCTCTTTCCGTGCAATGTCCCCGTCACCGTGTGAGGTAATATATACTGTTTTTAAAACCATTTACGATGCATGAAACTGAGCACAGTTGGTATCATGAGATTGTGTTTCTTTATAATTCAGTTTATTTCTCTATGTCATACTCACTATTTAGTTAGAATAGCCCTTTAAAAGAAAAATTTGGAAAATTAGGATTTTAATTTTTTTTTATTTTAAGAACACTCATTTAATTAAATATGGAACACTGGTAAAACTGTTATATTTTGATTATGTGACAGAGTAATTAATGATAAAAAGCCTCTTGGAAATTATGTATATTTTACACGTTTTGCTTTGTATTTGTTAATATTATGTCTAAGGATACTCAGCTTAAAAATATTATTAAAATCAAAAATTGCTTTCTTACCTTTAATTTCAGATTTTGAAATATGAAAAATAATGTCTTCTTACCATAGGAAGTGACATCACATGTTGACAGTGACTTGATGAATCAGACACGCCCCCCTGGAAAAGGGAGAGGGGAGAGGGCATGAGATAAACCGTGGTAGATTCAGAGGCAGACATTGGATTGGCATGGCTGAGTGCAGCTCAGTAATTCAGCCTACATCCACAAGGCTCCTGCCTGGACATTTGGATTGCCTCTCACACAGCTTAGAAATGGTGCTGGAGAGAAAAGCACTGAGCCTGGCTTTGTTTTTACATCATGTTGCAGGGCACTGGAAGATAGAGAGAGAGATTTAAGGGCGAGCGGGGGCAACATCACCACACATTTGAGCGATGCTCCGTGAGCTCTGTTTTTTTTCACACCGTTGGGCTTTTCTGCACAAAGACTTCGGACTAATGGACGAATGCAGCAATGCAACTCTTTGCTTGTCATGCTTGAATTACTGTGTCACATATCCTTTTTTGTCACAGCTCTCATTGTCTTTGTCTTTGTCTATCCCTGCTGCCAGACGAACTGTGGGGTAGTGTGGCGGACACAGCTTTCTCATCAACCCCCCTCTCCCTTGTCTGTTTCCCTTACTTCTCTTTTCTCCCAGCTAACTCCTGTTAATTTACCTCTTCAGAGCTACATCCCCCTCTGTGTTATCCTCAATTATTCTCACGGATTACTATCAGCCTCTTATTACACATTTAAAACAGACAGACTGCTAATTTATCTTAGCAGCTTGTTACGTGATCTCCTAGAAAACAGTTTTCCTCAGCTGTACTGCCGTCACACAATTCCTAAGTCCTGTCAGGTGTCTCTCTTCATAACATCAAGATGTTCATTCAAGAGGATTGATCCCTTTCATTTCCTTGATTCCTTCCACCCCCTTCCTCCTACCAGCCCTGTGCCCTCTGACCCCTGTCTTTTTGTTCTCAACCCCCATCCATTTTTTCCATTTTGTACTTAACCTAAACCTGTTCTCCCCTAAGTCATTTGACCCTCTCGACCATGTTGCCATGGGTCCACTGGCTTCAACCTATCCTCATCTTGCTGTCCTCTGTCTTTTGGACCTGGGGCGAAAACTGCCCAGCAACCTGCCTGTGCCCAGATCCTCACACTGTGGACTGTAGTGGCCGGGGGTTAACCCGTCTTCCTGAAGAGATCCCTTTGGATGTCCGGAGGCTTTTGCTAGCCGATAACTGGATACCCCGCATCCCCTCGGATTTTCTGGTTCTGTATAGTGACTTGGTTTACTTGGACCTCCGGAACAACTCCCTCTCTTACATAGAACCTGGCACCCTAAGCACATCCTCCAGGTTGGTCTTCCTTGACCTAGGTAGCAACAATCTGACTGAAATCCCAAAGGGGACTTTCGGGGAGTCCCGGAGCTTGATCAAACTGCGTCTGGGAAACAACCCATACTTGAGCATGGTGAGTGAGGATGCCTTCCTGGGCCTTACTTCTCTGCGAGAACTTGAACTGGAACGCAATGCACTATCTACCCTTAAGGTGGGGGCCCTAAGTCAATTGCCCTCCTTGCGGGTGGTAAGACTAGAGGGCAACCCTTGGGTATGCAACTGCAACTTCACCAACCTGTTTGAATGGTTGATTGAAAATCGTCACAAGCTTCCGAATGGTAAGTAATGTCATTCTACCCTCAGTTTTTTGTTGCTCGGCATGACCCAGATAACGTGCATCCAAGTGAAGCATTGAGCTGTAATATGGTAAATCCTACGCCATCATGCAGTCCTGGCCGATTTATTTATTTATTTTTCCCAGTACAAGAGGAAACCCCTTCCCCCTCCCATGTTCCAATTTTGTTTCTTTTTTCATCCACCCCCACAGCTCTTGATGTGGGAGACTCAGTGCGTAACACGAGACAATGGCACTTGTTTTTGAACGTGTCAGTTCTGTCTTATTGTTATCTATTGGTACCATAAAATTCACAGTATTTTCAATGTTGGTGAAACAAATGAGCTAATTTGGTTTAGGATTTAAGCTTGCATGTAGACCAAGCACTGACCACAACATTGAACATTAATACATTCCTGTTTCTTTTTTAATACAACGTTTTATTCGACACCTTTTTCATGCATGTGGCAGATCAGCAGTATATGGATGTAAAGGCGTTTTTTTTTCTAATAAGTGAATAAAGACAGCTTTTCCCTTCATACGTATATTGCTTTATTCATGAGAATTTTTATGCTCACAGACTCCATCCACCAATGTGGTTTAGCCACGAGGCTAAGTTACATAAGCGGATGGACATTTTGGTGTTTTTACAAAGCAGACTCAGTCTGTGCCTTCGTTTTTTTTTAAGAGACACATGAGAGAAATTGCATTATCAAGTTCCCCATGAAATATGAATTGCTTTTTGCGTTAAATCAATAAACATGTTGGATTGGTGTCTTTATTCAAAATGGGGCTCTCAGTGTTTTCCTAAATAAAAATGAGAGATGTTAATGCATTATGCCAATTCAATTACCATATCAGGACATATGGAAGATCAAAAGCATTAAATATTAATTTATTTATCTGTGCAATTATTGTGTTTGTCCTTATTCATAACTATTATTCTAGAGTTAAATGGTTTGTAGGATGCAAACTTTTCCTTGTACTTCAGACAACAAGAATCTCACAAGAGCAGGGTAGGACGTGGAAGCAAAGAAACAAAACAATCTGCTGAACCACACATGATCATTTTTTACATCAGATTACAGAGATGTTTTGTTGTTTTATTTTGATTTTTGCATACATTTTAAACCTAAAATGCAGTACTTGGGTTCTATTTAATAACTCTTTTGAGATATAAAAGCTTAAAAAAACTTAATTGTATTATTGTCTAACAGAATCTTTAAACGAGATGGCCTATTTCAAGGGACATGTCTTTCAAATTGAATGAATTATAATAGGTAGGGTATTATTAAAGAAAACATCTATGTTGGATAACAAACATCTCCTTTTGTTTGAAGTCATTTCATCTATGAATAAAGTTATCTGATTTAAGGAGTGTATAGGGGTGTATGACTTATTGTGGGGATTTTTTCTATAAGGGAGTAACTTACAGTACAGGCATCTAATAAAAGAAATAAAAAAAAAACCTGGGGACTACTCTTAATCTGATCTTGTTAATGCTCAACAAAAGTATTGGCATATGATCTGTTACATTTCTCTATTATGAAATTTAAAGAAACTGTCTTTTGTTTGTAATTATTGTTTGGATCCTGGTGAGGTTACCTGTTATTTAGCTGAACTTACTGTAGTAATCTAAAACGGGTTTGTTCAGCTGCTGCAAACTGCTGATAACCCCTAAAATAAACTACTTACCGACATATAGGCCATGATGTTCTGGACTGCACTATTGATTCTATTCTCAGAACTTTCATTCTTTGCAACCCAAGGCAGAAAACTTTGAGTTTTTACATAAAGTTTTAAGTTCCCAAGAGGCTTAATTACAGTTTCGTAATTACTTTCACCTTCAAATAATTTTTAATTGAGTTTAGTGGACATAAAAGTAGCTTTGATACTCATACATATACTGTTTTTTTATATTAATCTGCCATTATTACCAATAGTTATGTTACCTGTAAACCCTGATAACATTTAGAAAGTTAAGAAAAATGTAAATTAAACGTTTGCTAAAAGAATAATAGAGACATACCAAGTATGACTAACAATGAGATGGCTGGATTTAACATTGTGTTTCCCTTATGCAGGCCTCATACTGTCAGACCTAATAGATATAATGAAAAGCTGTGAACAGTGGAAAAACGGTGAGACCTATACCATAAAAAAATAACAAGTTTTATATTACAAACTGGATGGATGACGGATGGATGGACAGATGGATGGATGATAGGGTAAAAACTGTAGGTAGACTGGAGTTTTAAACCATGAAATTCAGTACAAAGAAATCATGGAAATATGTCTGATTTGCCCTTTTTTTCATTGCACCATATGTGCTATTCAATTCAATTCAGTTTATTCATATGGTGACAATTCACAAGACTGTAATCTCAAGGCACTTCACAGAGACAATTCAATCAGACCAAACAGTCAGACTGGTTCACAGTTCTCTCTCTATAGAGAGCCAGCGGATTGCATTGATTCATTGACTCGGATGCAATCCCTCAAACCAAGCATGCTTGTTATGACAGTGGAAGGGAAAAATCTCTTTTAACAGGAAGAAACCAAATGGGGTTCAAGGCATCATAAGCAGACATACATTTAGAACCAGAAATACAAAGGCAACTGTCAGCCAGCTCCACAGGCTGATCCAGGTAACACACAGCCAGGTAGAGCCAACTCCCATGTCAGTATGTTCTAAACCAATGGCTCATATGCATAGCACAACTGGATAGATGTAAACTATATTCCGTTGCTTTGTACTTGTGACAGTAAAATGACAATAAAGCTGAATTCTATTCAATTCTATATTTATATTCATAATATATTTATCAAATTTAGTCAAGCTATATATATATATATTTAAATACATAGCTCATCTAAAGAAATTCTGCTCTAAAAGACTTTCTGAAAATATTTATAGCATCCTCTCCGCATGACTTAGAAGCTGCAAAGTCCACATGGTAAATCTAATTCCCATTTCATTTTTCACTTCTTGATTTCCCTAATGATTTTGCCTAACAACACAGCAACCTTTTCTTTTTGTGTCATCACAGGTCAGAAAAATGGCTGGTAGGGGTGTGCTTGAAATTTTGGACTTTTGAACTAAAGACAATCAAAATAAACAGAAATTGCAATGATTATAATGTTTTTTCCTCTTTTTTGAAATACAAAAACTGTTTCTGCTTTTCCTTAACTAAAAGCTGACTTTTAAAGCAATTAATCTTTTTGTGGTTTTTCTAGGTCACCATGCAAAGGTGTCTTTTGGCCACCAATCAGGTTCATACATTTTTTAGCGGAAGAATGAGTGTAAACATGATCCACCGCTGTCTCCAGTGCTCTTGGGTTAAGGATGAACAAAGGCCATGTATAATTCAGACTGACACAGTTCTACAGCATATTGGCCAGAGTAATTGGAGCTACAGCTGCCTACAGGGCAGGGCTAGCCCTTCTTATGGGAGATGGCAGATAGGGAACCTGGTCCATCTGGGTGTTGCTATCAACACTGGTCATGACCTGAACAGTTTCGCAGCAAAGTAGCAGTTCATATGACAGTTGGGGTCAAAATTTGAACTTTCTTCCTCAGCCTATTCTATTTACCCTTTAAAACCTGTTATCACACTGCACAAACAGCTCTGAGAATAATGACCAGCTCCACCTGGTGTAAATATTAGCCTGCAATGCTCAATGCAACATCCCTGGATATCTTTATTACCCATGGGTATGTGATGTGAAAATATCTGTTCTATTAACACAACCTGACAGCTTGTTTTATCTTGGCCTAATTTAATGTGTATTTAAAGTTTGGATGTGAGAGAGAGTGCTGGTAAGGGAGAGCCAAGTGGGAAAAGATGGAGAGATTTACAAAATGTGATAGTATCATGTGGTACATGTTGAAAAGCAGAGTAGGATATTTTTCAAATTTAAAAAAATAAAACAATATAAGCATAAAAGCTTCAGCTGTTTTAAAATGTAAAATCCTATAAATACACACCTATATTTGTAATTTTATGAAAATATAAATAGAATTTTAAACCAAAAGAAATGTGTATGTTATATAACAGCTATGCCTTATATTTGTAAATAATCATATGCAGCCAGGATACATTGTGCTTTTATAGTGACTTAATTTGTGTGTGTCGGGTATAAGGTTGCTGAATCTTTCCACAGACGGAGTTTCCTTATGAATAATTCACGGTTTGCCCTGAGTCACAATAATACTTCTCTCTTTGTAAATACATTGCAAATATTACTCACTGTGTTAACATCTGACTCTTATTTGTTTCTTACTTATAATTATTCTTAAACATTTTACAATTATGTTTAATGTCAGTTTTCTTTATATTGTATGACTGCAATCATGTTTAAATAATTTACTTCTATGATAATTAGAGACACATTCAAAAGGTTTAATCATGCATCACAGCTGTGTGGTTGCAGTATCTTACTACAAAGGTCTCTACACACTTGGTTTTTTAGGTGCTATAAATGTAAACTTTACCATATGAACAGAGATTCATGACTATAGTGAATCAACAGATTTAGAAATCCGTCTGTAGATGTAGTGCTGTGTCGTGTTAAAAGGAGAGATGTGCAACAAGTTAGCAAGGTAGATCAATCATGGCTGAGACGGGAGATAGCCTATCCTGCGGATTGGCAGTAATCCTAAATGTAATCTATCAACTGTTTTTGCCAAGACTGAAACACAACCGTGTGGGCAGACAAACCTGAGAGTGTAAGGGCGTGATTTTTGTTACATCACAGAACAAAAGCCTGCTCCAGAGTCATAGTAGTTGCAATATCAAAGGTTTATGGGGTATTGTATAAACTGTCAACACATTACCAAGTTGAAAACCTCAGAATATATCTAATCAATTGAGAAACTTCTCTCTTCCAACTGTGGCTAGACTTGAAGCCTATTTATTCCAATTAGTTTAGAAAGTTTAGCTGATAGTTCAGACAGTGGGTATTGAAGCTTCCATACTTCCCACAGACACTGCAAAAACGGTCAAGAAATAGGTCAACATTTCTTATATTAGGTGTATTTTCCCTTAATTTGAGCAGGTAAATAAGATGATATCCCAATGAAATGAATATTTTTACTGGTGTTGCACTGATACCGATACCAGTATCGGGGAGGGCCCTGATCCAGCACTAAAATGGTGGTATCCGTAACGGAGAGTACCGACAAATAGGACACTGATACCATTTTGAGAGCCAAAAGTTTATTTGACTATTGTCACCTGTTCCAGTTGGCAATAAAAAGTTAGTCTTTTCCATGCTTCACAAAGGTAGGCAGCAGCTTGACAAAGCCATGATGGCAATTCTTTTACATCCAAGTAGTATGCAGTTCTTCATATATATATTTACACACACATATAAATTTCAAACAGATGGTATCGGCCAATACTGCACAAGCAGGTATTGGTATCAGGGCCAAAAAATGGCATTGTAGCAACACAAATTTTTACTCTTAATATAAGATCATCAGATATTATGCACTTGAAATAAGACAATACAATTTTTTTCCTGTATTTATTCTAAATGTAAATTGTCTTGTTCCACTAGCAAAGTGTCTCACTTACCTACTAAATAAAAAAATGCACTTATTCAAGGAAAAATTTACTTATTTAAATTTAGATTTTTTCTAGTGAATTCACAATTTTTGTTCAATTCACTTAAAATTCATCCATCTGTTTTCTGTCACACTTATCCCTGATGGGGTCAAGAGGGGTGCTGGTGCCTATCTCTAGCTCAATGGATGAAAAGCCAAAGTATACCCTGGACAAGTCACCAGTCCATTGCAACTAGTGTTGTCACGATACCGATACTAAGTAAAATATTTGATACTCAATACCCTGTTCGAACAGAAATATCTTCATTACTAAATAAATACAATAAATAAATAAAAAACAAAAAGAATAATATTTTGAGGTTGTATGCTGTGCACAATATTAAGCAAGCTTGATAAAAAACTTACAAAATTAAAATTAAGTGTGCCTTCCTTGGCTATGTTTTGCAGACATAACAATGACACTAGCCAAACCAGTTAAGCAAAAATCATTCTCAGCAGCTGCACCTGTTCCAAAAAAAGTCTGAAACTGAAAAATGCACAGAATTATTCAATCACACAGTGTCCAGAAAGTGCATTTTCAACTATTCTGCACTTTAGATGGCTGTATCGATACTTTTGAAAATGAGTATTGTATCCGGATACAACGTTTCAGTATCAATACTTTTTTTACCCTAGTGGCAACACAGAGACAAACGGGGAAAAAAAAAACATTCACAAACACACTCACATCTGAGGAGAATTTAGAGAAGCCAATTGACCTAACAGTTATGTTTTTGGACCGTGGGAGGAAGCCTGAGAACTAGGAAAGAACCGACGCATGCTCAGGGAGAACATGCAGACTCCATGCAGAAAAACCCTGGGCCGGTAATCGCACCTGGAACCTTCTTGCTGCAAGGCATTAGTGCTACGCATTTCTCCACCGAGCAGTCGACTTTAAATTCTCTTCAATAAAAAAAAAAAAATCTTTATTAATCCCAAACAGAAATGTATGTTTCAGTAGCTCATAGTTTGTCTGTTTTTTGCCATTTTTTAATCCAGTTTATAAAATGATGATGGCTAAAGACAGGAAGGATTTTCTGTATTGGTCTGCTTTGCAACAGATCTCGAGAAGCTGCCTACTAAAGACACTCCGTTGTTGTTTAACCATCTATTGAATAAGATGCTTGCCGTTGTCCAATACGTTCTTCACTTTATGAAGAATTCTTCTTCATGAAATCATCTCCAGAGGTTCTGGAGGAGTTCCTAGAACAGAGCCTGAGATATGATCCTGCATGCAGGTTTCAGCAAAGCACATAATGTTGCATTGCCAATATCTTGGAGGGTCCTTGGAAGGGGTTGGAGTTCCTCTAACTTTTTTCTTAAAGATCTCACATTGCCCATAATGATTGATGGCTTAAACTTCCTGCTCCTTTCCTTTTTCCTTGCCACTTCTTAGCATTCCCAATGCCTCCTATTCAACTCAGAATGTTCTTGTGGAAGTCGTTGAAGTAATATTTCAACTTTAGAGATGATAATAAGCTGCTCCCAAGTTTAAAATTTACTTCCAGTTTCACATCATTCAAAATCAGAAGCAAAAAAAATCAGAAAAATATCTCCCAAGGTGGTGGAGAATGACAGCTAAAACGGTTGTGTCTAACCGACCGGGCATTGTGATCATTGGTAGGCAGAGGACAGTCATGGTGATTGATGGGGCCATCCCAAATGATGGGAACATCAGGAAAAAAAACATGAGAAATTGGAGATATACAGAGGGCTCAGGGAAAAACTGAAATGTTCTCTGAAAGGCACTCGGGGCAGTGGCTCCGACAAATAACTGGAGAAATATCAGAGATCTCATTCCAGAAATGTGCAGCTCAGATACTGCAAATAAGTACTATATTGTGCCTCTTGGTAATGTAGACCCAGATTTGAAATTATTTTAATTGAACCTCTTTTGGGATATGAGACTGGCATTGCTCAGCGGATGATAAAACCAGATAAGTATACTTTATGAAAGGAAATTTTGTTTAGGTTTAGTGAACAAATGGTATGTCATGACTTATCTTGGCAGTTTATAATCAATGAAAAGCCTTTTCTTTACAAATGACAAAAAATGCAACCATGTCAGCCTATTTTTATAAAAAATCTGATTTGTCTGTTATGAATACGGTATATTTCACCACATAAACACATTTATCATCTTTAGTGTTTTTTGGCTTTTTGTAATTCAGCCTTTTTTTTGTTTTCCTAAGACAGAAGGATACATAAGCTGTACAAAGGTGTTCAAAGTTGGTTTTCGGTTTCTGGTTTGGCTTTGTTTGTTTTTCACTGAGGTTTTGCTACTCTAGAGTGACAGCCAATACCTTCCGAAGGTATTTAATCCCTAAATCACTGTACAAATAAGATAAGCCTAAAGTGAAAGTACTTTTATCTGTGAGAATGATCATTTTAATGTTTTTTGTTTTTTTTCTAGGTTGTTACATGCTCTTATTATTTAGGTAAATACTGCTTACATACTGCTACTGTTTAACCCAAGCCAGATTTTCATCTTAACCCAAGGTGAAATGACATCATTCATTTTTCCTGTTTTATCATTTATATCTTATTTTGACCAACTTTTATAGAAAATGACTGTTCTGGAGATGAAAACCCATTGACTAGAAGTGAATGAGGAGGTCAATACTGTATACAAAAACAATACAACTCAGCCTGTGATCCCACATGGTGATAGCCAAGGGAATTTGGAGGTTACTATGGTGCACAGTGATGACTCAGCTATCCCACAAAGCGACAGACAACTCAACGACTCAGACAGTGAACAAAACAGTGATAATAAATGGGATGTTTTAGGAACAAAACCAAAACATCAAGGAAGAGGACTCACTGGAAGATCTAGGCTAATAAATAATCCAGAAGAGCTAGAATTACAGAAAAATGCCACATTTCCCCTTGTAAGAGTGGATTTCAACAGCATATTTTCATTGAACTTGCTAGAAATTATAAAATTCATCTTCAAAAAAGGTTTTCCTGTTTCAATGAATGAAGGAAGCAACAAATCTTTTGAAAACAATAGTAAAAGATATAAGAACAATCTTTATTCCAAACTTCTCCTAAACTGCCAGAGAAAGAGCGTCCTTATGGGGGTCAAGGACCCTAATAGAGTGTTACACAGCTGTGGATGGGAATAAATACTTCAGCAAAAAAAATAACCCAACAAAACAAAACAAACAAACAAACAAAAAACATAGAAAAAAGCTAAAAACAGAAGTTATGATTTATGCCAGTGCTCCGGTCTCTGACATCTTAGAGAATGTTCCGGCAGTAACAGAAGCGCGCCTGACCTGCCAAAATCTTGTGATAAACTATCGAATCATAGATTTTGTGGCCGAGCAAAAATCAGTATTGCAGATTTAATTCATATAATAGGAGGTCTCATTATCAAGGTATTTTTCAGTGAACCGTTGCCACAATATTTCTGCAGAAACAAGACCTTTTTGAGACCTTTTTTAATTATTAATAAATAGTGGCAAAAAAGTTTGTTCTGCTTCACCTGTCAACTTTCTTAATAAGTTGTGTTTTTTTTGGATAAATAAACTTTTTTTTTTTTTAATATGTCGTTTTTTGACAAATCTGGTGCTAAAAGTGTTTTTATATCTAATGTATTTTATTATGTGTACATCCACCAGCAGCCTTGACCCTAACCAGAGAACGACCACAAAAAACAACAATAGTAATACTGCCACACACAGCTCCAGCTGAGAGAGAGATAACTATAAAATTAGCTCAGAGAAGGATTTAATCACAAAAGTTATTTCCTCCAACTTCTCTAGGACAGGTGGTGCCCCACTTTATTACCTCTCCTATCCAAATCCCAACCCAGACCGACCACCCCATTAAACCCCTGTCACTCCACAACCTGACCCACACAAAGGGGTCGACTTCAGACTCAACAGGAAACGTTGATTCCACCTCCTTTTCTCTAAACTCTGAACCAGAAAGACAGTGGAGTGTAAAAAGGTATTTCTAAGCACATCTTAGACTTGTAGACATGTTTCTCCTGGTAAAACAAAAGCCGAGTCCCCAATATATTCAGGCCTCCTAAGTGTAAACTTCAAAAATATAACTTACAACTGAAAAATACAATATATTCTTTCTTCTCTGAGATCACAAGCAAAACCATTAACAATACTTGTGTCTTACTTTCCACAGTTTACAGGCTAATAAATCTGATCCTTTGACTACATTACCTGAAAACCACTCAACCAGTGGATACATTTTCTAGTGTCTTCACTGAACTAAAGATAAATGACAAAACAACCTCGTCTTTTCAAATTTGCATAAAAGGTTTATCATACAGCTGCAGCTTATCCATAATGCTGCTGCTCATGTCCTCACCAAAACAAAAGTAGAGGAATGCATCATCCCAGTGCTAAAACTATTGTGATGGCTCCTGTCTCTAAGAGAATAAACTTAAAAATACTAAAAAATAATAGCTCTTAGGTTTAGAATGCATTGCAAACTTGTCGGTGAATCTACCACCTAGACCTCTCATGTCTTCTGGTTCAACCCTGCTTTACATACCTAGAACCAGAATCAAACATGAGGCAACTTTTAGTTCTTATGCTCCACAATAACAAAAAACAGAAAGCTGTAAAAGTGCTGAAACCCTCAATTGCTTTTAATAAAAATCAAAAAAATATTTTAATTTAAAGTGGTCTTTTGCTATGCTATCTACATATTTTAAGTTAGCTTTCTAGTCTGACTGTCATTCATTTTTCTTAATCAGTTTATCTTTATCCTTCTTTATATTTTATCAACCATGTTATCTGTTTTTACATATTATTAATATTATATATTATCTATATACTTTTATTCTCTTTAGCTATTTGTGTTGTCTCTTTGGCACTGCAATGTACTTTTCTTATTCTCATATACAGCACTCCAGCCTTTCCTCTGAAAAGTGCCATAAACTTGCCTTGCCTTACCTCGTTTAGAAATGGCAGTTTTCAAAGCCGTCTCAGTTTGGAGAGACATAGTGAAAATATAGTTAAGATTGATAATCCTCATCATAAACAAATTGAATATAGTAAAAGACATTTCAATCCACTGTATTTATTTCATTTCATTGTGGAAATCCTAGCAGTCTAATCTGACTATTCTGCCCTAAGTAGTTGGCGAATGAGTAAGCTATTTTAATTTAATGATCATTTTGACCAAATTAACATTGTTCTATTAACTTTGTGAATTTTTTTTTTTTGTTTAAATGCTTTATCACTGCAAGTGCTTTTTTTCATTTTTTGTAAAGGTGTACAAAAAAACCAAACAATTCTTCAAATATGATTTGGTTCACATAAATAAAATGGTGGAAAACTGGAACCTCCAATACTAACCAACCAACTTAGCTAAAATTTCATGACCATAACCACATGTCCATAGATAGAACTGTAAGTTTGTTTGGAGATACACAACATAATTGCATTTGCAGCATAGTTTAAATTGAAACAAGAAGTAAAGAAAAAAACAAAACATAAAAAAAAAATGGTGCCAGGATCATAATTAAATCAACCCAAGGAAAAAAGAAAACATATCCTACGAAAAGGATATCAAATGTTTAATCAGCTGATAAGTTTATTTTTTTTACTTTTCTGACTTTTTTTTGTTTTGTTTTCAAAAAGAAGCTCCTAATATTTTAAAACATTTCAAAACAAACCAAGTAAGAATATTCAGCTTGGTTATTAGTTAGTTGTCTTTTAATAGGGAGTACCCAATGTGAAAAAAGAAACCGGATGCTGCTGTGTTCTGAGCTTCTGGAAACACTGAGGATTTAATCATATAAATTTTGTGCGGCATTATCCTCTCAGGCAAAGCTAAATTTTCTGTCATGATATAATCTGGTGCCAACCAAATTTAAGATTGGTTTAGTATTGTCCAACTGAATTGTGCTGTAAATGAACTTGCCTTACCGCTTTAGCCCCATGGGGCATTAGCACCACACCCTCCTGGGGTGGACCCCTCTAGGATCGGGCCCCTGTGTGGTTTGGCTCCAGGGGCTCTCATCTGCCGTTCTCGCAGCCACCTGAGAACGCGCTTTGTGTGTTTTCATTCCTTTTGTGTTTCTTGCGGGTGTTTAAACAGAGTTGCTGGAGCTAATACATTTCTTCTATATTGGTTTGTTTTGTTGTGTTTTTTTTTATTTCTCTCTAATTTCTTTCTCTTGCTGTCTTTTTCCTCACCCCTCTCTTCTGTCTTTGTCTATTTCTTTCTCTATCACCTTATTTCTTATCCCCTCTCCCTTTCTCACATCCCTTTTTATCTCCATTGCATATAATTGTATTCTGTAAGACATTTTTAATAAAGCTTCATAATTAATTTTCAAACAGAACCTGATGGCAACAACTATAATGTGTATAATTGTGAAAGCAAACCTGTTGGGCCACTATCTAGCTCTGGGAAATCTATATAATATATTGGCAAAATGAAACAAGGAAAAACAAACAAAACTACCTGACCATTACATGATCTTTGAGACTAAGGCACAAAATAGGGGTTGCACTCACTGTCTACTGAATTGCAAACAGAAAAAACAGAAAATACTTTATGCCCTCTTCGAAGATGCGATCTGTGTGTGCAAACTAGTCTGCACGTGTTTAAAGACCTTTTGAAGATCAGGCCCTAAATGTTCCAAGGATTGCCTGAAGTCACATCCAACCTACAGGAAAACAAGACTTGTAATATCTTCTAGATTGTGGAAGGGAGAATGGTCACCAGCTCAATGGCCCAAGGAGCTTTGCTCTCAATCATTGCTGCTAGTTATGAAATTCCACTTAAGCAGTTATTGACCTTTTTCTCCAAATCTGTGAAAGATGTTAAAAATGTGGTTGTCTTTTTAGATAGCACTCTGTCTCTTGAAACTCTTTAAGTATGTGGTTAGACAGAGTCTTTATTACTTAAGAAACAATCTGACATATTTTGCATCAAACAGAGAACTAGAAATGAACAGTTATGGTTTAATCTTATCTCGTTTGGACTACTGCAACGTTTTTGTTTTTTTTACTTGTTTAAATATTGCATATCTAGATCACTGTCAGATTGTGCAAAATGGGAAAGCAAAAAATTTCACAAGGGCTTAGAAAAGGACGAAACGTCCCCATCATTTCCTTGCTGCACTGGGCGCTGTTCATTTTAGAGTCTAGTTTTACGTGCTGTTTTTTTTTTTTTTTTTTTTTTTACATTTAGGCAATCAATGGCCAAACACATGAATATTGTGGATATTGTCAGGTTGTGTAGAGGTTTTGAGGACTCAAATGCAGGGAGGAGTTGGCACAGATGAGTTTGGATGATTTCATAAAAATCCTAGGGGAACAGAGGCAAAACTCCAAAATCCAAAAATACCGAAAACAAAAACCAATAACGTAAGGGAAAATACTTGACAGAAGCTGGAGACTACAAGACAACAAAACAAACTTCTACAACACACAAGAAACCAGCACCGAATGAAGATTCTGGTGTTCTTTTAAGCCCAGCACTATGATTATAAAGATTATTTTCACCTGTGTAGGCTACCCAAGTTCTCAACAAAGATCCTCTAGGGTAGGGATGCACAACTCGCACTAACCCACACTCAGGAACCCTGACAGATATATTGTCTTTACTGTAGCTTCCTCTTACTTCATCTAACCAGTGACATTAGTCCCAAAGCTCTGGAACTCCCTTCTACTCGCTCTGTGCTCCAAAGTATTTATTGACTCTTTCAAGAACACCTCAAGGAATACCCTACTCATTTAGACAGTATTTCACTTGAGTTGCTATTGTCATTTCTTTTATCTTTTCTCCTGCCATTAATTTGCTTCTTGGGAAACACTGTAATGTTTATCTTTGAAAGGTTCTTATAATTAGAAGTTACTTACTTACCAGGCCTGTGCTCTAACTTTAATCAACAGAGCCCAATGTTACCCTTAATTTGCTGTAGCCTCAGTCATTATCTTACCAACCAACACTTCCATTTCCTGTTACTGAATGGTCTAAAGAGGGGTCCAAGTTAACTTTCTTTTCTACAGCTTACTGATCATTGTTGTCAAAGTTTACCAGAATATTATGAATATATCAAATAACTAGAACTAGAATTAGTCAATTAATAGGTCATTCAAATCAAGAAAAAAACTAATTAATTATTATCAGTTGAATGATTATAACTGTCATTTGCTTACTGACCAGGGTTTTAGCCTCTTACCTAAAAGGTTGGACTCCTGAATCCGGCTGTTAAAATTTCAGTTGTCTTTCACCAATTTAGTAATTTAGACTATGGCTACCGGCAACGTTATTATTCACCAACCAAATAAATGTGTCTCTGTTCATTTGGATGCTACTGAAAGAAGAGTGAATCCAGCTGAAGTGATAAACCATTCACTGTATAAAATAATGGGCAATGGGTTAAAATACAGAGTTCTACCTGCATTGCTGGCTGATGCACCTCCACCCAGTGCCTTGAACAAGTGTGCCTTGTACACCCCTGGGTTTGAGCAGATGATGGATGTTAAGCATTCAGTTAAACTCTTTAAACATCAACAGTTGAATGAGAAAGCTTATATCCAATAAAACAATAACACGACTGTATTTCTACCTAGTTCACCCAAGCAGAGCTATTATTATACATCAGATGAAAGGGAAAGGGGAAGGATGATGTTACTGTTTTGGTTCGGTGGAGTGAGGGCCATCGGCTCAGTTCCGTTTTCTGCAGACCCTGTCTTTATTCCAGTCCAGTCCGTTCATCCAACAGCAGCTCAAAGAGATTTGGATCAATCTTATGCAATATTAAGAGAGGCAATTTTGCAAGGGGCTTAGTTTTATAACTCAAGTTAGCACGGGATGTCTCGTTTTTAGCTAGGGTGGTTAACTTGTAGCCACAGCCCCCAGCAGCATATCCTCGGTGGTGCAGCTCCGTCTCTCCTTTTCAGGCAGTCACAGGTCTGGTGGCTTCTAATGGTTCCTTTGGCCAACATTGATTGGGGCCCCGTTGTTCTTCTCTACAACACAAACACTGCGTTCAGCTCCTTCTAAATTGTAGGAAAAAGGCAGTCTGACTCGGTCCAGCGAGCGCAGACTTCTCCGGAGGGATTTGCTGGCTACTTAGTGTAGCCTTCAGCTAGATGCTGAAATTTATCTCTGCCACATCCTGCCTGGGCTCTTGTGTTCATCTGAGGCAATAGTATCATTGGTGCCCCAGTGTTACTACTGTAAGTGTAAGCCAAATATGCTTTCCAGTACTCTTCCTAGTTTTTTTGGGGCCACACAGTCCCCTTCCAGATATGCTCCAGATATGCCACCAGGCTGTTCTTCAGAACCGTTTGTTTGTTGTTGTTTTGGTCCTCCCTAACCAAACTGAATGAGATTATCAAGAAAATAAGATCTCCGACTCACAAAACCACCTGCGGTGCCTCTAGTGCCCACGTTGTTTACATTCATAACCCTTGGTGATATCAATCACCACAGGATTTATTTCATTGTTATGCAGAAAGCATAAAGTTCTGCATAATAACACACCCCCATCTCTCTGTACGTTCATTACCCTCACTGTCTATTCTTACCATGAAGTAAGTGGCTAATTGAGTGCATAACATTTCAAATTAAACATCTTAAATGCAGAAGCCATAATATTAAAATCCACACATAATCTTTTTCCACCATAAACCTCTACCTGCAATATGTCCTTTTAATAACAAATATTGGTTCACGATTTAACCCTTATCTGACATTTGAAACTCACATTAAACCCTGTTGCAATACCACACTCTATAATCCACTTCACTTTCTGTTGCTAAATACTTACTTTCATATCCTAAAGACATGGCTACTAACAGTCAATATTTTTACTTAGCTCTTTTTAAACACAACCATAAACTGCAATCGGTTCTGTCCAGTGTACCTAGATGCTGATGAAGTAAAGAGAAAGGACCCCATCACCCAAATTTTTAAATCCCTCCAATGTTTTTTTCATCTGAATTCAACATTCAGTAAACTGTACACACAATGTTTAAGGCAAACTATATAGTTCCAAAGAAAATTGTTCCACATGCAGCTAAAATCTATGTAAACCTCTTCATCTGAACAAAGATAATGAATAAATATTTAGGTTAATGTTTCAGTTTTAGTTATGCAATTAAAATAATTCTAACCAACAACAGGGAAAGTTCATTCTGCTTTATGCAACACCGGAAACAAAGGCTGTGTGCATTTTTACACAATGTATGTAAACATCTGGTTTTAACTGTATGAAATATGAAAATTATGTTATGATTTTCTCTCCTGCAATAATGTTTTTTGTAATAGCTGCTGTGCTCTACTAATTCAATATTAGAGGAGTTGTAAGAGTCTATATGGTATTTAGGGTATTAGTGTCACCAACTTTTATCAGTCTCCTAAAGAGTTCTGTTACAAACCTTATTAATACTGTAGTAAGTCAATCAGAGAACCATGAAAACTAATTCCATGCTATCGCAGATTTCCACTGTGCCTTTTTCCATTGTAACAACAAGGTGTTAAATGTTCGTTACTAAGGTTTATAGAATAAACAAGCTTCTTTTACTCTAGCTTCTTTTCCTCGCCTCATTAACACTGTTGATAAGGTTAAGTATGTTTAGGTGACTGAATTAATAGTATTGCACATAGTTAAAATGTTACAACAAGGAATGCTTTAGAGTGAAAACCAATGCTTTAGGAAATTGATCTTTTTGTATGCACAGCAACAGTGAAACATAGCCACCCACATTGCAAACCTTCATTTCTGCCCACATATCTACAGTAGGGTTTCTTCTAATATAATGCACAATGTTTTCTCCAATGCTCTTCTCTGCACAGAGCATTAGGTTTGCAAAATTGAGAGTGCATCATTTAGAGTCTGTTGGCCTGCATTCAATCTCTGATTACCACATGTATTTAATGAGGCTTAAATGTCAACAGTTTTGTAGTAAAAACAATGGAATGATTACCTTTGTGTCAGAAGCTTAGTTCTATATTATCTATGACTGTTTCACTGAATTATACAATGCAAAACTACCCATAATGATCATATATTTTGATTTTAATTCTGTGAATTTAGAATATGATACAGTAAATTGGATTTTTACCCATAATATAATAAACAGTAATAAAAGGCCACATTTTCATTGATACCTCTTCAGATTGTTAGAATTAAAATCAGTCATACCCAGTGTCATAACAGGTTGATTTCTGTGGAATGGACTAGCCAACTTAAAATATTTCCTGAGTAGTTTGACTTATATTCAATATAATTTATATTCTATAATAGTATCACACCAGAGATTCATAAAACAGACTCGTGTCAAGCTACCAATCAATATTAAAGTTTACAGTTTACTCCACAGTATGCAACAAAATATCATAATTTGCAAGTGAGAGCAAGAATGTACCACAAATATGCTTTATTTTCTGCTCCATGCAGATGTTAGCTTACTGAAATGAAATCCTAATGGCAAATATGAACCATGCTTGGATTCTAATTTTTTCAGGCATTCCTATCACTACTTTTATATCAAATAATTGTATCTAACTCTATTTCCTGTTCTGTTTCAGGGGTAGAAGGCATGGAGTGCTCCCTTCCCATGGATGGCAGACGCGTTTCTCTGACGCAGCTTTCAAAGGACAGCTTTCGCGAGTGCCAGGCCACTTTGACTCTAACAGACCTACTCATCATTATTTTCTCTGGCATCTCTGTGTCTGTTGTGGCCATAATGACCAGCTTCTTTTTGGCTTCAACTGTTCATTGCTTCCAGCGCTGGAGTAAGGGCACCAAGGGAGATGAAGAAGAGAGTGAGGAGTGAAGAGAATTTTGATCTAAGGACCTATATTGTCCGAGTAGCTTCTTCAAACTAGTGGAGGACACTCAAGACAGTGTGTGGTAGGTGGTGTTTCCTAACTGGCAAAGCTCCAGAACCCTTGGATCATCATGGATCGGTACAGTTGGAGCCAAAAGATGAATGAACAATATTATATTAATAAATGGCATCTAAAATGAATGACATTTGTAAGTATACTATTCCATGTGCAAAAATGCTATAACGGAGATCATATTTTTCTTTGTGAAAGTCAAGGTTTTTGACTCGGTGTCAAATAGTGTAAGGTAATATAATGAGGCCAAGACTTATATATTAGAAATATATATTCAACTGGATTAGATGAACATTTTGTTAGAGAGTTATCATTTTCATCTGAGAAAAATACTAAATATATCCATGCTGAACTTTCAGCTTTAGAATATTAAATTCTATACAGAAAGATCAAAATATTTGTGAATTTTTAAATCACATTTAGTGGGGGAAAAAATTAAAAATAAATATATATATATATATATTTAATGCACAACACTTCACTGAAAATTTGTTCCAAAAGGATGTCATAATGACCGGTGACCTCAATATCCAACTGCTTGTGACTTGATATGCTGGCATATCGGATCATTTAACAGTGTTCTGTCTGGATTGCCTCATTTGTTTATATTAAAATGTTGTTTTGCAGAACTGAGCAAGATTAATGGTATAGCTCTTGTTGAATCGATTATAGACATAAAGGGTTTGGCAGACAGGAACATCTTTAAGGTGGGTCTTCTCAAATATTTAGCAGTATTCATTATATAAATGCAAATTGATGTACAAACGTAAATTGTATTTAATCAATGTAGAAGTCAAAAGGATAGCATATTCCTTAGACATATGACTGTAAACTATGTAGAGAAAGATATTTCTGAAATATATAGTCTTGCAAATGATGGCAAAGTATGATATTAAATTAAATCTATTTAGTTACTCTGTCGATGCACTTTAAACAGTAAACCTAATTTTGGCAGGTATCTCATTTAGAATAATACTGTCTTTGTTTGCCAAAGATTAGGTTTCAGGAGTGGAAAATTGATTTGGTAGGACTTTGTTGTTGCAGATGAGAAACTTAGAAAGAAAGAAGTAGCTTCATAACAGAAACCAACTTGCACTTTGTAAAGACCCTTTGTACTCAAAAAATAACCATCTCCAAAGATTCACAATTTCTTCCTGTCAGTCTATAGCACCTTTCAGGTCAGAGTTCTGTGATAAATACATATTTCAAAGATAAATTTAGAGCTAACGTTTAGATCTGACTATGTAATCTATCCAGCTCATGGGGCTCCATGCCTTTCAAAACATACAGCCAAAAGCATGGATGTTAAGGGGCAAGGTGTATAAAGAAGTAACCCAAAAATATAATAAGGTGTCATTAATTTCAACAATACTCATTAAATATGGTTTAAAAAGAATTTCATGCACCTAATTTTTGGGTTACTTCTTTGTTGAGATTAACATGCTAAGTACATTTGGTGCTTCAAGAAAAAAAAACAAAATCTGTGTACATCATCCTTAGTACATTCGTGTCTGTGTGTGAGATTATGCTACACAACATAATTATTGAACATAATCTATACTGGAGGATTAACACAGCATTCTGCAGCTCCCCCTTTTCATCTTAGCTCAGTGGGCCTCATGCAACAACTTTTTTGTATTATAAATTTCTACTACCGTGGGCTCCTATGACAATAACACATCAGATTCAATAAATGTTCTCCAGTAAAATTTTGTAAATGATCCTCGTATACATGATGCAGTCCACCTGTGTGTGAGTGAGAGCGTGTTCATGAGAAGGAAAAATCTGCATTATTACCCGATAACACCATGTAAGGCTAGTGAGACCATTCACAAAAATTGCATTGAAGATGAAAAGGAGAGACTACCATTTTGGAGAATGAGGTTCTGCTGACCAAGAGCTGAGAAGCAGAATTAAAGGACCAGTAAAAGTGAAGAGGTGGGGAATAAATCACAACAGCTTTAAAAGAAAACATTTTTTTGGTTGCACTGTTACAGAAATAAAAATAAATTAAATAATAACACAAATCATCTTTTCTGAAAATGGTGTTAAAATCATGTTTAGCAAAAACGAAAGTCAATGGTATTAGTGGTACCAAAGTACCAGTGGAGGCCAGAAGTAAATTGATATAATTATTAACTATAACTTTTATGATAGAAATGCTTGATATGAGTTTACCATTAACCAAAATGACACAACATCCTGCAAAATCTCCCTTTATGGCACATGTTGGCTATTTATCTCCAGTGAACTGAATGCATACATTAGAAGAGTTTCAAGCAGCAAAATGTTACTGAATATCTTTTCATAACTTTCTATCAATTTTTTTGGATGTTACTTCAAAAGTAGCTTGATCCCCCATAGAGCTCATTGACTGCACTTTCTTTTAACAAAATTACAACAACTCAAACCAGCATCCCCTGGATACCCCCCGGTCCCCTGGAACTGCCAGCTGCTACTGTGCTGACCAACAGTTCTGTCATCAGTGGATTAAATAAGGATTTATAATTGCAACATTGCATAGCATATGATGATGTAGACAAATAAAGCAGACAATTTCTTCTAAGTATCAGCAAATCTGGTCATTTAGTGAAAAACTAGGTTTGGCTAGCAGTTGAGTGATTGCACAAGAATCCTGCTTCAACTTTGGAGCGCTTGAAAGATGTGTTCATACTTGAGAGAAGATTAGAAATTGGAGAAAAATCATGAATGCGATATCACTCATGCAAACAATTTAAGAACAGATTTGTTCATACAGATGCTTCTTACATGAGGCCCAATGACTGCATCTTCCACAGAGGATAGCAGAAAAATCGTCTGTGGACCCGATTCCATCTCAGCTCTTTTATGCCTTGTTTGTGTGGCAAGATTTTAAATTAGTCCAATGATTTTTAAAAAACCTAACAGATCCCACACATGGCGATTAAAAAAATCATAGATATAACAGATTTTTTTACTACATCTTGTGATGTGTGATACAGAATCCATTCAGGAACACTGAGATGTCAGACCTGTCTGACATTCTTTATAACCTGTTGGAGAAAAAAAACAGAGTTCAAAGTAAAAACTATTTTCAAAGAAGACAAACCAATGGTGATACTTGTTCAACTAATTTTATGAGAGAAAGATAATTGGTTCAATTAGAGGAGACAGAACAACCAGGGTGCTCTGCTTGCTAAACTGGTGAGTTTTCTGATTGGCTACTTGCCAAATCGATAGTTTGCATCCTTGTTTGCAGTTTGGGACACCATTCGTGCTCAGATAACGGGCCAAGAATATCCAACATGTTGGATATCCCTGATTTGAGGTCAAGAGAGGAGCCAATGACCTTACAAGCAGATATGATCAATCATAACACGCCACAAACTCTGGTATTATCTGATATGATCATTTTAACACCATTACGATAATCAGGGCTACCGGAAATGGGAACAATTTTCACAATTATCTTGCTGTGTGAAAAAGTCATTAGCTGATCATGAAGAACACCTGCAGAAGACTTTTCAGTCACAGGCTGATGGTCTGACCTGAAAGGAGCTTTTGTCTTAATCATAAGTAATTACACATTTCAGTGTTTAATCCTGATTTAAAATAATAGGCCACCTTGCATTATAAAGCTATTTATTTTATGAAAAGTTAGCTCATTTGAGAAATGGGTTGTCTTGAGATTATAATAATTGTGTTTTTTTCATTAAGTTTTTATTTAGGTCGTTCTGCATAAGATCCATCAAATTTATATATTTAAACCTTCTGAATTGATATACAGAGATATTCTCAATTTAACATTTCCTTAACAGATTCTGGAGAAGTTCAACACACTCCAGATCTAATACTCCTAAAAACCTTGTGTTTTCTTTTTGGAATTTTATGAAGTGTTTTGAAATCCTCATTAATAAGGATTTGAAATGCACAAAGGATGATATGTAATTATTTGTTTTTCGTGTTCTTGTAATTCATTGGTAATTCAGCAAACTGAGATGTAGCAAAAAGAATGTCAAACAGTGGATATATAGAAACAGCCATCCATATATAGTGATCATTTCTGTGTTGGCAACCTAAGATAAAAAAGGGATATAAAATTATTTTTTCTCTTTATAAAGAGTTCATACCCTAAGTGTGCAGCAGTTAATTAGCACATTTTGCAGAAATGGCAAACTATAAGAGTGGCCTTATTCATTGTTGTTGTTTTATGAACAGACATTAAAAATCACTCTTTCAAAGGATGTCTCATATCAATTGTTGTAACCTAGCAGTAATATTGATGTCTGTATTCAAATGTGTCATGTCTCACATCACTAACTAAAAATGGCACTGTAAAAAAATGGTGAAATTTTAACGTATGGATGTTGTGTATTGCCGGAACATGGTACACACTGATGTCCCAATGCAGAACAAAAATAATAGAAACTGACCTTTGATTAACCCCCATTTCTGAAATGTCCATTAAGGTAACAGGTTTGTCAGCTTTTTAATGCGCCTTTTTAATGACTAAAGCCAAACGATGAGAAAGAGGAAAGACAAGGCTAGAGTTTGCATCACCATTTACTTCCTGTCTATACAGAGAGTGCTTCCAGATGCAATTTTAAATCCCCTATTTAACAAAACATAATGCTTAGGAAGATTAATAAAGGAAGGTATGACCACAACGGCACCAGCAACATTTAAATATAACCAGCATGAAATGCTAGTAAAATCAAAACAAAGCCTATTGAGCTACATATGGAAATTTATTAACAAACAAACTTTCTCCAAACTACAGCAAATCTGCTCAGATTTTTATTTTTTTTTTTTTTTGTTTAAACATATTTATCTCAATATAGCACTAAAATTCATAGCTAAAGAAAATAAGTCAATTAAGCAAGATAAGAAGCAAAAATCTTCCTTTAAATTCACAAAAAAATCTGATGTAATTTGTATTATTTGAATTTATTTACACATAATAACCTTTTTTTATATTCGGATGCACAAACTTAAATGAAGGGATCACAGGGAGAATTTTTTATACATATCATTATTATTTGCAACTACTATGTAGTTATTGTATATTGAAAAATACTTTGTTAGATGACTTGTTAAAATGAAACATATTAGCATGAAATTTTACTTTCTCTTGTTTTATTACCAATTTAAGTACATTAGAGCATGCACTGTTAAGTTACCACCTGGATAATTTTCAGATTCATGTCTATTTTTCTATTACAGCTTCCAAACTGAAGCATTATTTACATCATTTGTTCCCTGTGTAACTATCTGGCATCACACAGCCCTGGGAAATAAAAACAGTGGTGGCTGCTTTTGTGCAGCTTGTCTTGCGTAAAACACCAAGATTCTGTTTGTGATTTGTCAGACAAATGTCAGAATGGGTCAGTTCTAAATTATTTTGATGGAGAAGTGAGTGATGATGCTGTTGCTGCAGAATGCATTTCCAAATGTCAAACAGACACTTTCAAACAGACTGTATGTGTAGCTGTATATTGATGTTTGGTTAAAAACTATGATAGTAATAAAACCCTTTCTTCTGTCCACATCTGTGTTTGCTCCAAGTAAAATGTGTTTACACAATGCTCACATGGAAAATCAAGGTAGCATTTGACAAGATGTAGCACTGGCGGCATTTTTATGTTGTGTTTAATATGTTGTATTCAGCAGGGATGAAAAAGGTATTGGTGCAGTATGTCCAACCTACTGTTTTGGACAACAGTTGAAAAGATGATTTTAATAAAGTGTCAGAGGGATAATGTGGGAAAGAACTCTTTATTTAATGTGATTTTTTTTTCTTCTTGTCGCTGGGATATATGGATTTGGATTGTCACAGCAGCAGATAAATAACCCCCATCTGTATATACAGTATAGCACAGTGAGCCATCTCACAGGGCACTGTTGTCACAGTGTGGATATGCAAATAGCAGAAATATATTTGGAAAAGGTGCTAGAAAAATGACTTAGATGTAAAAAAAAAAAAAAGACTAATTCACCATGTATCTCGAGACTTTGTGGAAATATCTTTGATTTATTCAGTTTGTGCAGTGCAGAGGAACAATACAATATATCCATTGCCATTACCTCTGACTTTAAAATTGGGTGTGTAGAGTTTCTGTTAGGTAGTTCTCTAGGATGACAAATGTTTGTGCATATTATTTATCCTGTAACTAAAAGAATTTATATTGTATACTATTATGAGCCCTTGGTCATTTATAGATTGGTAGATAATATAAATATTTAAAGCTACATAACAAATATTTAAAGCTACATAACATGGATCTCTTTTTTAAGGTCTGAAGTCAACATACTCAAGGACAAAAATAACTATTCCCCTAAGGAGATGGAGGGCTGGCTTGACACTGAGCAAAATGACAGTACTCTGCAGAACGGAATCATTTAAAGGAATTCCACTAAGGAATTACAACACTGGATGAGGATTATAATACATAGAAGACATCTTTATGCTGTGCTCATACACCACGGAAGAGAGCTCCACGGTGATGGTGGTCGTGATGAGGATTCTCCTACAACCATTTACCTCATTTGGTTGTCATGGCTACACAGCCGAAGGCCCATGCTCTTGGATGCTGTGGCAGGAAGAAAAAGAGTGAGGGGTGAAGGGATGAAGGGAAGCACAGCCCTGCAGAGTGACTCTCTTGCCTGTTTCTGCTCATAAACTAAAGAGACAATCAAATAATAAAAGACATGTATACACCCCCCTGCCACACACACACACACACACACATATAAATATAATTTGTATATAAAAAATAATATGTATTTATGAGAGCAAAATACTATCCCAATTATCATGACATTGTGCAGAAGTATAATTACCTCTTGATAAAATACTACCATAATTCTGATACTACAACTACTACACCCACTACTACTAATAATAATATTAATGACAATACTAACAATTTTAATGATGATAATAACAATACAATACAGATCAATTCGGCCATATAAAATGGAGATTACATTTAGCAGAGATAAATTGCACATGACCAACAGATTTTCAAAAGTAACATAGCAGTATTTGAATAATAATATTATTTGTTTACGGTATGTCTTTGGGGTTTTGCTGCTTTTTGTGCAAGTGAGCTTCCTATAACAGAGAGGATCTTTGCAGGTGGCAGGGCCAACCCATATTGCTGCATACCTGAGATAATTTCTCAATCAAGACTAGCATGTATATAATATTCTATTGCTGGCAATACATTGGACTTTAACAGTGAGGTTAAATTATTACTCTGTATGAAAACAGCATCGACAGAATACTGCCATAAGTCAGCCAATATATCAATTAATAAATCAATGAAATGTATAAGCAGATGAATACTGTTACTGCCATAGAATTTGTTTTTTCATTTGCTTTGCTAAGATAGAAAATAATGGAACAGAATACAATAGAATAGAACACAACACATGAAAGGTTGGCCACTAAGCTCAACAACAGATTTCCAAAAGTGATTGAGCTTTGTTCTTGTTTGACTGAGAAGTCAGTGTATTAATTTTTGTTAAAAAGCTGACTGACCATGGATAGAAACTCTCTCTGTGTCTGACCTGCATTTTAACTGTCAGAGGTAAGCAAGTAGGTAGGAAGTGAACAGCACAGAAAGAAAACCAATCCCCACAGAGGAAGCTTTAAATGAATAATGAGCCAATGACTTACTGTGGAATCAGAATTTGAGATGCAAACAGCATAAGGGTCAGATTTCAAAGTTCAAAAGCGACAACAGCTAATGTCCCACTGTGTGCCAGTAACCCAAAACACTACAATTACTATATTCGGAGAATTAAGGAACAATGGAAAGGGTGGTTTAACTGTCGTTACTGAATGCTGTTTCACTATTTGCCATTAGAGAATTTAGTCTTTTACTTTTTTACCAAGACAATTATTATAAACCTGAATGACACCTGTTTATATATCTGATTTTCCTTTCGCATATTTATTTTTTGACCATTCTTTTGTGAGATTAATGTAGTATGTTGATTCAATTTTCTTTAAATACAGGGTGGGGTGTGTTCTTCAATGGACTCAGGAGAGATATCACTCTGACATAGTTGTGTTTTGACAAATTAATTTAGTGTAGTAAACATATTAAAATTAAATCAGAAACAAGTTAATTGCTAGCTGCAAGTACATCAGGGAATAGATCTTTGTTTTTTTTTGTATACTGACTCACTAATGAGGTAAATATGCACCACATGAATAAACTGATGTGCAAGAAAAGTACATTTACATACGGTGTCATCACAAACAACATATAAGAATTGGTCTTCATTGATGACATCAACAAACAGTGAAGGAAGCAATGAATCTAACTTATTGTCCAGTAAACTATGCCATATGTTTAGAAGTACATTTTACAAGTTTCTGATTAAGCATTATTTTTGCCAAAAAAATAATGACAGCTGTGATATCAAATGATAACATATCACTAATTTGAAAATCTGTCAGTTCAATGAGATAAAATTTTAAAGCAAATGACTTCAGTTTTAAACCATTAAATTCAGTTTTATCTATCTGCTTATCCGTTAGCATCAGGGTGGGGCTTGTGCCAGCAGTCTCTGGGCTAAAGGTCGGTGTGGTTGGGAAATTTAGACTTCTTTTATTTCATACATTGAGTTCTGCTATTTAATTTCTACTCCGTCTGTTTCACCTGCAAAACCATAAAATGTCTGAGTGAGGAGTGTTTGTGGACAAGAAATACTTATTACCATAACAAGCCAGATCCTTTCTCAAGGTTTATTCATAACATGTTACTGTTTAACCCAAGTGTCTGTAATTTGTTTTGACTACTTTAAGTAAGGGAACAGCTCTGTCTAGAGCAGAACAAGGCTGTGAGGGTACTTAAGTCGTTGGGAAGTCATATTTAAGTGTCAAATCATTCTGGCTTAAAAATGTATATAAATGTACTCTTTATCAGCATGTTGTCCCAAAAGATATAAAATTTCTATTTAAAAAAAATCCTGTCTTAAAATCTGTGTGTTTTTTTCGTTATTTTATGCAGGCCAGTTAGTTATACATCCGCTTGTACACCTAAATTTGGCCAATCATATATCAACGGTCATCTGACAATCAAATTTTTTTGGTCATAGTATCTTGATTCATATGTCGCAGCTAATATATGCAACAGTTGAAATAAGAAACATTTACTATACCATTGAGTTCTGTCCCAGTGTTCATGGGGATGGACGTCTGTGTCTTCGTCAGGCGTAGAGCTAACAGAACTGGCAGCGTTGTGAGGCAAGGGCTCAAACATGTACGGCTGTAAGCCTTTTACACCAAACTAAGCTTTTCCCACCATGGCGTCCTCTTCCACATCAACTTCGTCCCCGCTTTCCTCCTCTAAATAAAAAATGTATGATGGAGCAGACTATCCACGACCTCAGACACAAAACTCCTTCTCTTGCATGTTTCCGCCGTCCATAGAGTTCCTTGACAGTGTTGTTGCTAAGTGCTACTTGGTCCCAATGTAATTTCCCATTGGGAACCCCCCTTGATAAATAACCAATCACATTCACTTTATTCACTCTTGTAAAGTAGGGCACCATTTGGGAGAATTCGGAAATGCAACGGTTGGAACAGCCGTTTCCCTACGACTAAAAATTCCATCTATTGTCTTTTTCCTACATAAAATGTATACTTCTGGTTTTCAACTTGTCCTTAAGTATTTAATTCCTTGCTGATTTATAAAGCAAAGCCTTCTATCATGCTTCTTTATCTACAATTTTACCATTATATTTTCTATTTGCAGAATAGTTAATATGGACCAAAAAAGAAGACAGAAAAGAGGTGAAATGATACACAGATTATAGGTCTAAAACGTATAGGCTGTCGGTGTGTTTATCTTGTGTTTCTAGAGGTAATGATGCTGATTAATGGCTTAATCAATGTCTTGCTCAATAGACTTCTACATCAAGTATATCTTTGTGTCAAACTAGTGTGCAGTAAATTGATTTTGTGCATCCAGATATATATGACTTTATCTTATTCGCAGCAGCAACTAACAATTGATTTTGATATTATAAACTAAGTCAATTTTGGTATTATAAACTCACCAAATTTGGAGAAATAGATTGAATTTGATTGTGTCACTTGTTTTGGATCTTGGCAACAGTTATGTCTTTTAGTAACAACAAGCCTAAACACATATCAAAATAGTAGTGGGCAAAGTAATGTAATGTTTTTCAGTTCTCACCTTAAATGTACTCAAAATCTGTTGTTTTTGCTTCTCTGGGTTTGTGAAAGGAAACCAACCATTATAAAATAGTTTCTGATAAGAAGAATTGTAAAATATAACATTAAATTTATGCCAAGACCTTGCCTTGTAAGACTGTGGCACAGAAGGTAGAAGTATGTCCCTTAACTAGTGGGTCACTGGCTTGAATTTATGCTCCATGTGTCTCATTTGCTGTCCTTGAGCAAGGCACTTCATCTGCTTTGCCAGCTGATGGTGATCCGAAGGCCCAGTGGCACCAATTGTATTTTAGCTCCACTACTGTCTGTCCTTGGACTTGATTAAAAACTCTATAGAAGTGCAGGCAGTTCATGGCTACAAACAGCATGTGGCTTCTTTTTAGCATCATTTGGCCATTAGACCAAGTATAAGTGGGTGTATGGTACTTCTTCACTTTTAGGGATAATTATGGCTCTATGGGTTAGAACTAAACTAAATTCAAATTTTAAAGGGTTTTTATTTTTTATTGCATGTCAACTTCTCTCTGTCCTCAATAAACTCTTGTCTATACACATACTAATGACTCAATGAAGTCTATTATTCCCTGGAAGGGCATCCTTTAGCAGATGCATTGGGACTGTTCAGAATTAATCTGCAGTCTCTGTCTGCATTGCTAACATCAAACTGAATATCTCATTCACAGCACTGAGTGCAGATCATCAGTGGTTCATTCTCTGATTCCCACAGCATGTTAGATGTAACTTATAAGCTGCAAAAACACTTTCATGCTTCTCTGAACATGTATAAAATTAGTGTTCATATAATTTCAAATTTGGTCATTACTGTATATCTTATATTGGCAGCTGATGGGACACTTGAGGATTAATTTTATTAATCTCTATTAATAATTACTCTATTACTCTATATTAAACATGCATTAAACATGCATCTAAATATTTGACTGGAAAATGTGTCAAACAAAAAAATAATCATCTTTAGATTGTCAGTTATGCTTTAAATGCAGTAACCTCTGTTCTTCATCAGATTAAATTTAACTCATGGACTTCTTAATCAACAACCATCTCTATAAACCTCAAAACTTCAGTGGGTTTTCAAATCAGAAATGCATTAATTCTGCACATTATACAATTGAGATAAATAATAATAACATGGATTTCACTAAATTGTTATAAGGCTAATATGTGGAGCTGCTGCAGTTCTCAGCCTAATAGAAGGAACAAAAATTATGATACAATCTATATATTTCTAATTATATCTAGAAATAAACAAGTTATTCCTCAAGCAAAACCAAACTTTAACCTCTGATCAGTAACTGTATAAGAATTTCGAATATATGTTTTGTTTTTTTATCTAGTATTTGATTTTATTAAATTATATAAAAAAAATGTATCTATCTTTCCAAGTAACCACACAATGGCTTTATATAAACATCTGTTGTATCCCTAACTGTGAAGCTGATTTATTAAGACCATAAAGCCTGATGAGGTTTTAAATCCTTGTTGCATTCTGAGTGAGTGGTGGAGACTGTACATAGAGGGGATAATAAGTAAAAAACAGGGCGGGCAGGCAATAGTCCAGATGTGGAGGCCTGTCGATCTCAAAGAGGGTTGGAGCACAGCAGATGGCACTCTGCGCTATCACAGCCATTGGTCGGATTAGTTTATGTGAGAGGGGGCACACAGTTGATGGGGGACTTTAAGGGAAGTCCACATCTGTTTGGATTATCTAAGCAGGGACAGGGATGGCAGGACAGAGGGGAAAACTATATGCATCACTGTTATTGTAGGGCTGACAAGCATAACACTATTATGTTTTTATTTATTTTTTTTACAGAGCTTACATGATCACTGAAGCAATTCAAGGCAGGGTTACTGTGAATTTAGACCTAGATGACTCGTTTATGCGATTTTGTGACATTTTTTCTGTTTAGTTTTTTTTAAAGAGCAGCAAAAACTACAGACATACAGAGAAAAAGGCCGGTCACAAAAAACCTGATAGAACTTTTATGACTCATTCTGACTGATTGCCTTAAAAGAAAGACAAGACGCTTTTTTAACTGTCCTGCTTAAAACCATTGATCTACAGCATGTTGAATTTAAGGAATGCTGTTAGCTTTTGGACAATGTTCAGCTAATTGTGACTATCTTAAACTGAGATAATGCTTGCATGCTCAGCGATCACTGCCAGTTATCCTAAAGCAAATATGACTTGATGCCTTTCAGGAAAAGACAGGTTGTTGGGATGAGCAAAAGCCTTAATCCATGATTCTTCCTGAAAATTTTAGTTGACATTTTGCAGAGTTTTTGCTATTGTACTAAAAAAAAGTGTAGAGAGCTTCATTTACAAGAATTCAGGTTTGGTCATGGCAGTCTTAAATACCTTTGACCCTAATACATAAATTAATACATTGTAATCTAATAAAACTCAAAGTTTAACACAAAAAAGCTCCTAAAACTCTATCTCTCTTTTGTGTTTTGCTATCTATCATTTAGAAATGATGCATTTCTTGCTTATTCAATCATTTATTCCTGTGTTGTGTGGCAGGCATGCATAAATGATCAGTAAAGCCTTAGCCCTTGGCAGTTCCTGCTTTTAAAATCCAACCCATTACTGCTAATCAGAGAACTAATCTAAACACAATTTTCCCCTGTAAGCACAAACAATACTAACTGAACAATGAGCTTAGAAATATTGAATGATAAACATAAATATAAATTTTCTTCTTGTTTAACAGTTTTATGTCTTTCAGTTCATAATTTATCCATCACCTAATGTTCAATTTACATATTTTCATTATGGCTTTAATAACATTTTCTTGGTTAATCATCAATCAAGCTCAATTCTACAGCAGTCTAGCTCAACCAAGCTTAATTTTGAATTGTTGTGGTTGGCTGTTAACCTGGGTTAGATAAAGATGAAATTAATGCAGTAATGTTTTTGCCTCTCCCCAACAGAAAAACATGTAGAACTGAAAAACACATCCATATCCTTTAAAATGCAGTATGTATGTTTATCACAACAAAACAGAAGAAATGAACAAAAAGGATTTTGTGACACAGAACTCCTTGCTTGATTTTTTAAAATTTCGACTACAACATATCATTAAGGTGATATGTTGAGCATTTGATACTTCAGACAATTAAATAATGTGTAAAGGCAGCACATGGCACTTTACATAATTATGAGAGGTCCTGTAGAGCAGTGATTCACAACCGGAGATACTCGTACCCCTAGTTGTCCGTGAGTGCATTGCAAGCGGTACATAAAAAAATTTTTTTTCTCAAGTTCTAAAATAAAATAGGGCTGGGATCTGTTCCTATTTGTGAGGATCCAATAAAAAAATTAAAACAATTTTTTTTTAACCAAAAAGTTAAGTTATTCTTATATGATTAAGTTCACCTTCAGCTTTGACAAACATCCAAACCAAGTAGAGGAACAGACTGGATGTAGAGAGCAGCCTTTCGGAGCTCATCAAAGCAAGCCCAGGTGTCATTATGATAAAAACAATGGAAAATAGAGTCAGTCTGACTATAATTTTTGTTCAGTATTTTGTTTCCAATTCCTCAAGTTTAAATGTGATTATAGAAGGCATACTCACAGGAGTTTCAGTTTTATAAAGGTAGATTTATAGAATGATATTTTTTTGTATTTATTTTTGATTACTTACTAACTCCAGGCAACATATTTATGTAGGGTTTTTATTTGAGATGGAAATAATAAACATAAAGTGCTAAAGAAAATTATTAAATAAAATACTATTTTATAATTAGTTAATGCATGTTCCACTTTTGGACAGTCGTCTCTACTGTTGCCTAAAGGGAGGTACTCATGGTATGACAAAATGCCCAAAGGGGTATACAAGTCCAAAAAGGTTGGGGACCACTGCTGTAGAGTGTAGGTCTAACATTTTTTTCACAAGAACAATGCAATATAGTCTTTACCGAAAATGTTTTCAGAACTGAATTTTTAAGTCTGTTCTTGCTTTTTTTAAAGATTGGGATAAGATAGGATCATGAAGTTAATCTGACCAAAACTTTTGTCCCAAAACGGGTAAAATTTTTTAGTAAAATAGAATTAAAAAATATAAATAAAAGTATTCTTGTATTAAGTTATACTGAAAAAAAAAAACAAATTGATAGTATATAGGTCAGCTGCCAGCTTAACCTTAACTGTAATTCTCGTGTGCTCTCTTTTATTCCCTATACTTGAATAGAGTAAATCTTTGCTATCTTTGTCTCCTATATGAAACCACTAAAAGTGCTACTACTGTACTGCCAGAAATATTTAATTTTTCTTGTGCTTCTGTGCTACTTTTGTGTGATGGTCTGTCTGCAAACTGTCTTTCAGTTGTCAACACATACATGCTTGTAATGAGAAAACTCACTGTAAAATATAGGACACGATGTCCACTTTTTTATGCTTTTTATGTTCTGAGTGGGACTCAGAACTCAGAACCTCCGGGACCCAGGCGCAATGCTCTAACCACTAGGCCACCACTCCACTCATGACACTATCAGCATCATGGGAGAAGAAGTGGAGGTGGTGAATTTGTTGGTGGTTACCTGGACAACACAACTCCACTATAGAAGAAAATGTGGAGTCTTCTACAATAAGTAACACAGTAGGCTGTACTACATAAGAAAGCTTGGGTCTTTCCTTCCTGGCAGCAAAATGGTACATGCATTCTTTAAGTCTGCTGTAAAGAGTGTGATGTCTACTTGCTTTACCTGCTGGCATGATAGCATCAGACCAAATTCCTTAAAGAAGCTCAAAAAGCTGTTAAATAAAGATGGCTCTTTCTAGGAACTTCTCTTGAACCTTTTGAAGTTATTTCAGAAAAAGATAATTCTTTATAAAACTGAGAACATTATGGACAACCTTGAGCATTATGATCAGAAGACTGTTAAACAACAGAATGTCTTCAGTCAGGGTCTTCTCTCTATCTGGAGCTAGACAGACCTCTAAAGAAGATCTTTTCTGTCTACACCTATCAATATATACAAGAATTCATAAAAAAAAAAAAAAGCAAACAAAAACCCTTTACTATAGCATTTGTTTTCTCTTTGGGATCAATAATGTTTCTTGAATTAAAACTAAATTGAATCAAAATCAGTTGAACTGAATGATGGATATCTTAGGGTCACCCAAAAATGTATCTAATGGCAAAATTAGAGGTGGCACATCATTTTTCATTTAAACAGTGAAAAATGGAGTAAGTCATGGACTGCCATCTGGTGATACGTGTTTGTCATTGCATTTGACCTGCAGAATACAATGACTGGGCTATATGTTAAAAGAACAAAAAGATTTGATACCTTACGAGACACAGATACAAACACAGGCATAAGAGCGTCAGACAGTGGGCATTATAAACTCAAATAACTTGGATAAACAAGTGTCCTATTTGAAAAAAAAAAAGTTAAATAGCAGTTTCATCTCCCCAAGCTGTTTAACTAATGATTCTTCAAAAAAGCATATCTGAATTCACAAAGACCTCACAGTACACCCTCTTCTTGGGTTTTATATACGGTAGTAGAGGTATTGTGGAGGATTTTAACACATTGTTGAAAAGACCCGACCTCTCCACTTTTAAAAGAAATAAACGTGCACAACTCTGTACCCATTCCCGAGAGGGAATACCTATTCATGCATTGCTCATACAAGCTTACTTTCCAAAAGAAGATTTGCAATTTTTCCACTATGTCAGACTCACCACTGGTAAGTGTAAATGGGGACGAGCACATATGTAAACATATCACCAGAATGATTGACAATTACGAGGACCACTTATTTTGGTGATACACGCGGAAAAAGAACATCTTTCACTATACCCTTAAAAGAGTTTCTGTCAGTTGTTACATTTCTCAAATTAGAAATGTGGTTGAGACTCAGTTTTTGTCTAAAATATGAATAAAAAAACAACAACAACAACAAAAAAAAAAAAACAATAAAAAACCACATGATTTCTAGAAGCTTTTATGGAAGTATTTCTTAGTACATGCTTTTGATGTCACTTTGTTGGCAGACCCATCGGCACCAATAGCATACAGAAAAAATAAACCAATTAGTGTGGTGCAAGACAAAAATAAAGTATTTATTAGCTATGATTGTCAAGGATTCTCAGACTTTTTTGCTGAATCAGGTCAGCTTCTTTAGTGAACAAATCTTTTTCAATTTTTCTGTTCTGTTTGGATCTTTTAGAACAGAGGGAATATTCTTTGCAGTCAGAGCTTCTTGAAGCCTAAAAATGTATTTACTTTGAAGTAACTGAACAACAGAATCTAAGCAAATGCAAAGTGTATCAACAGTTCAGAAAGTAACAAATTCTTAACACTTATATTTTACTTTAAATTCTAGAATCCAAAAGAAAGAAAGAAAGAAAGAAACGTTATTTCTTAGATGAAAGGTTAAAATAAATAAATGTCAGTCAATGTATACAAGATCTATAGTTCCATGTGAATATATATCTGCACAATTTAAAAAGATTTTAGATGGTAACAAAACATTTGATGAACAGCTCTAAAATAATGCTCTGATGTAAATGTATTACCAGAATATCCTTTCCCTTTTACAGAAAGGAGTGTGGGGGTTCTTTAATCAAGGCTAACAGTAGCAGTTATATGTCTTTTATGCTTTTATCGTTTTCTTTTTGCCTGTGTGATGTTTTAATTTTGTTACATTGTACAGCGCTTCGGTCCTTCGAGAGATTTTAAAGTGCTTATAAATCAAGTTTGATTGGACTGGATTGAAATTGAAAGTAATTAAGACCTGTTTTTTCACATGTTGAAAGACAAACATGAAATCTAGATAGTCAATAATACATTGGAAGAAATGCCAAAAGAAACAGGGCTGTTTTTCAAAGTTGCTTTGGCGTATTTCTGAAATCATAATTAAAATCCTCAAAAGTAGTTGTTCAATCTCTATATTGTTAGGATTATTTTTGTTGATGAGCTGCAAGTCTAAGATTACATGCTTGTTACATGTCTAAACTCATGTCTTCCCAAGCAGTGTTTCTAATCAGGACAGTTCTTCTGTCAAGATATACAGTTTTTATGTATGTTATGTACATAGAGATTTGGAAATGGAATGGGAGTATACTGACAGAGTGGATAACTCTTAACAGCAGATATCTCTCACTATGCATTCGGAATGGCCTTAATCTAAGAACACTGTAATATTTTGATAGGCAAGGAGCCAGGAATGTCTCCAGATTTCCAAACATCTATAATGTACAGTAATGTGACATGTGAGGATGTGGGAGGCTAGGATATTGGAGTTGTATAAAATGCTTCTTTACTGTGAGTTGGGGCCGACCTCCCGAAGAAGCAAGCCCGGATGGTAAGCACTGCCATCTGCCTTTAACCTTTCCCCAGTGTCATCTTACTCTATTACAAATAGCTGAATTTCTGGACATCTATGTTTCGATTTCTTTGTATGTGTGGATTGCATGGATTGTTACCGACATCTGGTGAAAATGTCATGTCAATAGCAACTCCAGAAATACATTTACTGTGAAAAATTGTAGCGTGTTCAATACTTAATTCACCAACTGTATATAAATAAGCTGAATTGAGTTACAGTAAGTCTACTTTATACAGTGACATTTTATCTTTCTCAGTTTTGTGTTTTGAATTAATATATTTTTTATACATAGGAATGCAAGACAATTTTAATGGGGTGGCAGAGGACGCCTTTTCACTTTTCACAAAAGATTGTTTGCACACTCCATTGCAAGAGACATTTGTGGTGATGCATAGTGCTGCATAGTGCTGTCTTTTTTATTTCTGTATCCCAATTATATGGTCTGTCAACAAGTTACAGTACCAACAGGGACAGCGTTAATGCGAATCTTGTCCAATCTCCCACATACACTAAGGTTTAACTTACAAATGACGATGATTTTCATCAAAACTTTAGCCAGTTTTCATCAGAACATCCCTGCAGTGTAGACAGTTGTATTTACTGTACATCAGGACTAAGCAATTTCAGTGTCTTATCTGTACAGAATAACAAAAGGATTTGTCATTCTCAGGGCAGTGATACAATAATTGACCCACATATTTAATTTGGAGAAATCAACTAAGGATTTTGAGCAGGGGACTCTTTTTTTTCAGCTACTCCACAGTATTATTGTATTTGTATGGAATACAATTACTGAACATTATTGTTTTAAAATAAGTCATTAAGATGGTTAGATAGACAGACAGACATGATACTGTCTGTCAAGCAAGGATACATTTTGTAATAGTTTTGAGCAGAAAAGGGACCTCTGAAAAGCTTTTTTTTCTTCTAGTGTGGTGATTGGTAGAGTGACAACAGTAAGTATTAGTTCTAGATATAAACAATCAGTCTGTTATAATCATCATAATCATCAAACTAATTTGTGAAAGCACTTTAAAGCAGCTAACAGCTTAAAACAAGGTGTTGGGCATAGCAAAAAATAATAAAACCCAATAAAAGAACAAAATACAGCATAAAGATATAAAATAAGGCAATAATAGTAATTTGTTATGATGATACTAGTACTGAAATATACTATGTGGCTACACTCATCATTAAATATTAAGTGAAGAACTTATAATAAAAATGGAAGTCATTTTGTATATTTGGAAACCTCAATTTTTCCAAAAGAGTAGACAATGCTGCAGAATTCTGCAGCAGGAGTCTGAGACTAAATAAAATAAAATAAAATAAAAAGTTAAAGAAGCAGAATTCAGAAAAGTATACTGATATTTAGCTAAGTCTGTGATACTTGTGAAGGAAATGTTTTTGTATATTTGTACAGTGCTGTCTTGAAGCTGGTCTGCAACCATTTGGAGAAGAGAGGCTTACATGAGCTAAAGGCAAGCTGCAAAAATGTTCTTTGTTAAAAAGGCACTTGGATCATCGTGAATGCAGCAAAAAGCATGAATGACAAAAAATGATAGTGTCGATATTTTAGAGTTTCTGTGATTTAAAGAGATTGTAGGAAGATAACATGATTTCTCCTAAACATGAGTCTCTCCCTGCTCAGATAAGATGAGGTAAGTAAGCCAGTAGGCTGATCCCTATGTAAGGCTGATTTCTAAAAAAAAAAAACATATTGTAATACTACTGCATCTTACTACCACTATAAAATAAATAGTCTTGTTCGTTACTACTCTGTTATAACAACACATTTGGTTTTTGCTTATTGATGTTAAGTTGGTAAAGTTATAGATAAAAACAATTTGATATACTTTTAAGTTTTGAAAACCAATTTTTTTCAGTACAGGCTGGCAGAACACAAACTCAGCCCAACTCTAACCTTAAGAGCAAAAAATCTTGCTACTCTAATCTCCCTTCAGAAAAAATAATAATAGTTTTATCTATCTTAGACAACATAAGCCTGATTAGGCAGACAATTAAATTGTACAACTCTTTATTCTTTTTTAGGAAAGGATTAACAGTATTGAACATTAAAATAGCCCAACCTGTTGGGATCTGGAGCTCCCAACCCCCATAAGGCAATAATTTCATTCCTCTGTTACCAACCA
>NW_015150570.1:786442-820020 GCF_000732505.1 Cyprinodon variegatus
TATATATATATTTAAATCCGTCATTATGTTTGATTAAATCCGTCATTATGATTGATTTTTATTATAATGGTATCGTTTTATGTTCCTCAACAAAAGCGTGACATGTTTAACTTGCATTAAAAAGACAATTTTGTCAAATGAACATAAATAAAACTGAATGCTGATCCTAGTTTTGGTTACATTTTTAAAATTGAACCTATATTCAAGGACTTTGGTTTGATCAAATTAGTCTATATCAATATCTTAATAGATTGATTCATTTTTGATATCTTCTAATATCTTGTCTACATTTTATTCAAAGTAATTACTAAAGAGCCACATCCATATTAAAATAAAACATGTTTTTTTTTTTTTTAAGCACAATCTTGTATAATGCAATGCTTTGAATTTATTTCTAAGAAATGGTACAATTTTACATTTGGTTTGAAGGAGGTCGGGGTTAGGAGAGGGAGGCAGGGGGGATATATTCATTTTGAAATTAGTTTAAAACTGGTATTATTATTTTTATTATATTTATTTTTTTATATTTGTATCATGTTCAAAATAAATCTCATTTCAATAAATCTCATTTCATTATTCATATAACAAACTATTTACTTTTAAACCCACCTACTTGTGGTCTCAATGATGTTTCTTGCTCTGAAAAAAGATGTAATTCACTTTTGGAAAATATGTCAGATCTTTCATAGCATAAATCTTATCACAATTTATCAGAGAGTGCACAATGACAACCAAAAGACAGCCTGCAAAGCAGGATTTTCCTGTTCATTGAAGCAAGCATATGGTGAATGAAACTTGCTTTGTAATAAAAGCTAATACAAGTTGCCAGCCAGTAAAAAGGACACCAAAGTTATTGTTAATAGACTAGCTCTGAGCATTTTCAAGACTGCTCAATCACGGCGCTTTTTATTTTTCTTCCAGAGCTTTAGGTCTGCATAGAGGTTAGTCCTTGACGTAAATAAAGAGTAAAATAACTAGTTTGAGTGATTTTTAAATAACGTTTTTATCTTGTAATGTTATTGCTTTTTTGTAAATGAGAATTCAATTACATAAAATCTTCATGAAAGAACAAAAACATACTTAAGGAACCTACAATATGTATACATAAATAAAAACAATGGAACAATCGATGCACTGCACTGGCAAAAAATGTAAGTATAATACTGCACCACAAGGGGGTGTAAAGAGACAATTTATCTAGTCGGCTTTGACATTTTCAACATGCTTGTGCTATGTGGTGCTGTTTGCACACTGGATATTTACAACATTTAACCTTGCTTTTATAGCAAATTGATCATTTGAGTTCAAAGCATTTAATTGCATACCATTTGAAATGTCATATAAGCTATGGGCAAGCTTTGGGTTTCTTGTCTTCACTTTCTCACTTTTCAAGAGGAAAACTGTAAAACTCTGCCGACAAATTAACTTGTTAAAATTCCTTCCTTTAGCATTTAATAGAAATCCAATTTTCTGAGGGACATTTTAATAACTATAAATCCACCAGGCCCCCTCAATGGTGTCATAAATGGTAGACAACTAAGGTGAGGATATTGAGTGTAATGGACTTTATTAGGCAAAATACATGAGAGGAGGCTTGCCAGAGCCTCTGGAGTCCTGTCTGTCTCTAAGCCTTTATATTACCACTGCTGATGTCTGGTTCTCTGCCAGCAGCTCTACTCTAAGCTCACAGAAGCACTCAGTCTAAATGGGAAAGGTCCAGCAACGTTAAATTCTGAATATAAGTTTAGAGTTAGGTCAGAGAAAAACAACTTCTGTTCTGTGTGACATGACCTAGACTGGGTAACTTATCTACTTAGACTTCTAAGGGACAAATAGCATTGAAGACCTATTATGTAGACATTACTGCATTTGACTTTTGCAGAATCAAACTAATGATTAAGGAAACCAAGGTATATGTCTTGAGATATGTATCAATTCAGATCAACTATATCTTGGATATTTAAATTAAAGGTAATCTTGGGTACTTAAAAGAAAAATTAATATGGATTCATTTGCAATAAATAATTCATGCTCAATGCAGCAATTATCAAATTATCCTCAACACAGTCACATAAAGTGTATTAAAGATTGGAACCTGCCAATTGGTCAATCCTTCTATCAGTGCCCTTGAGGATATTTAAGTCCCCCAGTTGCACTGCAGATCTTCCCCACTAGTTTCACGAAAAAAAAAAAAAAAAAAACACTGTTCAGGAGTTGGGGATGAAGTCAAGTGTGGTTCATTTGAGATCAACACCACACCTTTTAAAGAACAAGACCAAAGCCAAACCCTCTGAGACCAAATCCAAGGTCAGACCTTCCAAGACTGAGGTCAAATATTTAGAATCCCAAAAAATCAAAAAATGAATGGAACAGTGGTTTAATTAATCTATTTAGATTACTGTGACACTAATGGTCATAATAAACTACCATCAAATTAATAAATGCAGCCACACATAGATACAAATTCTCTGCACTTAATTAATGGGTTTACATTGTGCAATAGTTATAATGAATAAAAAAATAAAGAGTAATAAATCTTTGTCATATTTAAAAAACGAGTTTGGCTCAAAAAGTTGGTTTAAAAACTCTTAAAAAGTACTTTTTAAACACTCTCAGCTTTTTTTAATCAGGTAAAAATATAAGAGCTTACTATGAGAATATTCACAACCCCATGGCAATAGTTTCTTTGTTTAATAAACTTTTAGATTCAGCATATTTGCTAACAAAATCATTCAAAAGTCATGAATAAAACACACCCTTTACAGCTGGCTCTTATTGATGTTTTTTTTTTACCAGTAATAATGGCAATGACTAGTTCTTATAGCATTTTTAAACATGTAAAAATATAAGAAGTTGCAAAGTGTGTTTAAATCGTATGTTTTGAATGATTTGGTTGGCAAATGTCCTGAGTGTATGCTTATTTTGCTTATTTTTTATTTATTTATTTTTCTTTTTGTACGAAATTAGTGTCTCTAAATTCCCTCAATACAGTCTGTTAAGGCCTCACAAAAAGAGAACTAGAACAGGGCGTAACGATCTGAACCCGAGCCCAAGACCAGTAAATAAAGCCCGGTGTACACTGTGTGATTTTTTTTAATTGGTGCACGCAGCTACTGCTCACACTATACCGCAGGGTTTAGTCATACAGTGTGAGTTCACAGCTCACGATTTTGTTCGGCCTGATGCTCTGATGCGATCTACCTGCTCACACTGTACCACTAAAAAGCACGTCGGACTGAGCTGCCCAGTGAGATGGAGCTGCTCTGACACGTCTATCCTGAAGCTAAACAAATAGAGGGGGAATATGAAGCTCACTATATAGTGAACCGCGCAGCCTTGGCAATTTGTGCAATTTTGTGCTGAAAGCGCTAGAAAGAGAAGGCAACGACGTATTTGGAAAAAAGACACGGCTGAGCAAACGTAGCTTCTACGGTCCGTCAATTTTACTGACAGAACCGCATTTCATTGCATCCCTGCCATGCCTCTGTGTTTACATCTAAAATAGGAAGAATAAAAAGAAGAATCCTTGTTTGCACATGCGCCCTGAGCGATTTTCCCACGACAGTCGGGAGAAAATCAAACATGTTTGATATTCTCCTGACCTCACGATTCCTGATAGGGAGGTGGTCGTGAGAGGCTGATTGCTGCTTGTAACCACCTGTACACTAAACGACTCATGACGCACGATCAGGCTGAAAGTTGGTCCAATCGAAAAATTCTCGCACAACTGGAAAATCACCCCAAAAATCGCACAGTGTACGCCAGGCTTAACTCAAAGAGATTGAGATCTCAATCATTACAGTGAATAAGCTTGAGACTTGTGAGGCCTATGTATCTTTCCTTGGGAAACTCCATTGAAAAAAATCCAGGGATTGGCTACAGGACCCAAGCTGTGCGCTGAGTTCAGTCCAAGTAGATCTAGCTGGTGTTGCTCATCCTTTCACACTCCCTACCCACCAGAGGTTATGCGCGACCATGCAAAGACCCCTACTTGCCATTTAGTTTACATGGCACCCTAATCCACCCATTCCTCCCTGCAATTGGTGGGCAGTCAAAAGGGAGAATTACTGTTTTTTTCTAGCATACGGCAAACTGAAGATGAGAAACAAAGGCTTGAACATTGTGCTGCTCAGAAATCTTCTCCCCAAACCTGGCCAATGGATGTCCTGGGGTCTCATAAAACATTGCACAGAATACATACTAAAACTGTACATGGGCACAACACATTTAAAAATGCTGCATGCAAATTTTTTATATATAAATCCATGAGTATGCACAACAGAAGGATTTTTTTTAATTATCAATGACATTTATACAGCTATACTTCAGCTATACAACCCCTCATGAATTTCATGGTGTATACATGCATACACACACACACACACACACACACACACACATATATACATATATATATATATATATATATATATATATATATATATATATATATATAGGTATTAGTGCTGGGCTGTTATCGGCGACTCATTGGGCGATGAAAAACATATTGGCATTTATCTATTCTCACAGGTTGAGTTTGGAGCTGGGTCTATACTAATAATGACTTTCACCTTGATATTTTAGCGCGGATGTATATCTGGCAAGGATGTATATCTAGAGACAAGAACAACTCAGTCTTCCAACCTGTATAGACGTACTGTGAAATTACCACATTGAACGTGACATCCTGACATGGATCCAGCTTTAAAGACACCGGTGTTATGCCCCGAAATACCACAATGCCGAGAATTACCTCCCGTCTCATACACTTATGAGAAAACAGATTTAAACATTAATGAAAATAGAACTTTATGGAGACAGGTTTTAGTCAATGTACTACAGTCAGTGTCAGATGAATATATTCTCTGCTCAGTGGACACATTTCCCACTTTTGCTAACACCATTCTATATCATTTGTGACAAAACATTAAGAATATGTATAAAATGTTAACTTTATTGTTCAAATTTTATTTCATTTTCTCATCAGTGTGCGAGAGTTTAGGCCGATGTACACTCCCGCAACAGGGGAGGTCATTTTTGGCAGGCAGGTATTTCTCGGCATTCATCTGTCCACCAAAACTACATTTTAGGGGAGCCATGCACAAGAAATATGAATACATTTAGAATGTGTTTAAAAGCTAAGTCATATTCAAGACTGTTTTTTCATCACTGTGCGAGAGGGGAGGTAAATCTCGGCAGGCAGGTATTTCTAAGTATATCAGACTATTTGATCTCTAGAGCTCTTGTCATGATAAATTCTAAAAAAAAACTTTGGGATCTTCACATCACAAGAGATATTCTAAACACAGTTTGATATTATCCTCAAACGCTATTGCTCCAAAGTCGGATTTTTGGAGACACTATATTGTGGGATATCAGTGGGAAATCTATAATTGGAAGATGGACACTTTTTATTTGCAGCAAAAAATGAGCAAAAAACTATTTATAACTTTGTCAAAATAATTGTTGATTCAACACCTGCCGAAGAACTTGCAATGGTAATAGTTGGTTCTCATGAACCATAGAGTGGTATAGCTAGTAGCATACCTATCTTTAAGATTTAATCAGATTTAATTTCAGCTAAATCATCTTATAATATTTAGATATTTTCTAATCCTTTGTTGATTCTTTTGGATTCTTCTGGCACCTCAAGGCAGATGGCTGGGCCAACAGAATGTTCTTTCTCCTGGATGGTGAACGCCGGTGGCTGAAAACCAAAAACAATATAAAATGGAGAGAGCCCAGTGGTGCTAGAAGGAGTAGAATTCCAGGCATGTTCAATGAACATACAAAAACTCTTTAGGGCTGGCTTGCGGGGTCTGGTTGTTACTGAGGCACCTTAAACCATCCAGCTGAATCATTACCTGATTCCCCTGATCGTTATTTTATTAAAACGACAAAAATTAAATAGTCCCAGACAAAAAGTCAAAACTGCAATCATAGAGCTGATACGGAGGCAGTGCAGTGGACCTGCACTTATTGAAAACCTCCTTGAGGTCACAAAACTCCTCCGGGACCTTAGACAGGTCCGGATTAACCTCTTTCCCCTTATTCTCAGCCGACTGTTCTGGCTGAACAGAGAGTAAACACAACCCTGAGCAGGAGGTAACCCAACCTCCATAGACCTCCAAATTTTGCCAGTCAATCTGAAGGTTGTGTTTACATAACCAAGTGTAACTCAGAACAATAGATACCTGTAGTGATTCAATTATCACAAAATATTATTTTTCACAGTGATTAACCCACCACACACACAAGAGGTTCAGAAATTAGGGAAGAATAATTAATCTGGTGCTTGTCAAAGACTATCACCTTGCGGGAGGCTGGTGGGAGAAGTTTTATCCCCAGTCATCTAGCAAGCCCCTCATCCATGAACTCACTATCAGAACCTGAGTCCATGATTGCAGACAGATTGTGACAACTGGAGATAACTAAAAGATTAACAGGAGCAGCAGATCTGGGGAGACAGAGAGTTCTCCAGTCCTCTACTGCATGCCCTTCTATTGGCCAAAATCTCACTCGGTGTCCCTCTCCACTGCAGTAGAGACAAAGGTTCAGCTGATGACATTGGTTCTTCTCCTTGTCGGACCAGTGCGTGCCTCCCAGTTGCATCGGTTTAGGATTTGGTGTTTGGGCAGGATCAGGAACCTCCGCAAAAAGCAGAGCGAGTGGGTCAAAGACTTGCTGACGTCTGAGCACTCCATTTCTCTGTGACATTCTGTAAGACATTAATCTATCCGGGTGGTCAAGTCCTTTAGCTGCTTCAGGGTCTGAGGTTAGTCGCAGGTCGAAAGTTCATCTTTTATCTTTTCAGTATGTCCAGTAATAAAACGTCCATTAGGGTGTCCTCATTCAAGGTACTCTGTGACGATTACAGATGGAAGTTGATAACATAATGCGCTACAGATCGTTTCACCTGCCTAAGTTCCAAAAGCCCTCTTGAAGCATCTCTCCTGTGAAGAACTAGGCAAAAAACTTGGACCAGTTCTCGAGACAATGCTCTGTAGGAATGACAGAGATTAGAATTGCTTTGCCATTCTTAGGTTCCCCAGACCTTAGTTTTGCCCGCTAATAATGAGATGACATAAGCTTTCTTCGAAGGATCAGTGGGATAAGCAGATGGTTGGAGTTCGATGTGGATCTCTGATCAGGATTGATTTTAAACAATTCTGGAGGTGAAAGACAGTCTGACAACTGGTGACGTAGGAGTGGGAGCTGATGTAGGTGAAAGTGTAGGAGACGCTAATGTATCAGTTGTCGGAGGATAGGCAGGAGATCAGAAACGAGCAGTCAGATGTAGGCGGGATGATCCAGAGGGTGAAGCCAAAGCCGATGTCGGTGATGTGGTAGGTTGTCAGAGCCAGGAGGTCAGAGATCTGTTGAGGTGCCAAAGGTGTTTAGGGTGCGAAAATATTTCAGGACGGAGTCAGGTCACAGTTCCAGGTACAGTACACAGTGCGGTTGACAGGCTGGAAGAGGCAGGCAGGTTCAGTGGTTGGGAAACGGTTCTGGTCAGTACAAAAGCAGGCAGAGATAAGGCAGGAGTCTGAAGACAGGTCAGGCAAGCAGATCAGATAGTAGCAGGCAGGCTCAGAAGTCGAGAGGCAGACCGCATCAGGATCAGGTAGTCAGAACACAAGAACGCTATAATAGGTCTCACCTACGGCTCAAAATAATCTAGCACTGAAGACTGGTCTGAAGGCTGGTTATATAGAGCCTTATGCAGTTGGATCTGATGAATGCATAATGAGAACTGGGCAGAGCTGGGCAGTAGTGTGAAATGAGTGACCAGACCAGGCATCAGTGCTGAGATCATGACATTCTAATAGTTATTCTTAATTACAGTAAATCAGCTGTACTTATATACAGGGGCTTCAGGTTCAAGGACTCATAGCATTCAGTAGTATAAAGCAAAGCTTCCGACATATGCAGATCTTAACCTGTTGAGCAACCGTCTGCCTAAATTGGTTTAAAGCTAAATCCAAATTTCTCAAACCCAACCAAGGTCCTTATACATAATCAATTAGAACTGCGATATCACTGCAAAACTACATTGATAATCAGTTGCTTTTTTTGTAGTCTTTTAAGTTTGCTTATAACATCTGCCAAGGTTTTAGGAGAGTTTTTGTGTTTGTTTTTCTCTGAGGTCTGTGTACAGGATATCTTGAAAAGTTATGGACAGATTATAATGACATTTTTATCAGATGTGTCGCTCAAGCCAAGGAACAATCGATCAAATTTTGGTAATGATCCAGATCATAATGTGGATACAGGATTTTTAAAGATTCTGTAAGATTTGCCAACATTGTGAGATACGGATATTTGGCAGAATAAGCAGTTCCCCTCTAAACGGGAATGTGGCTGCTGTGAGTATTGTGAGTCCAGAGGTATTTTACTGAAGACAAAAACACAAGAAAAAATTATGTTGTTGGTCTGTTAGCAGGATCAACTGAAAACCTATGATTGGATTTTATTGAAATTATTTAACAGAGGTGTGCCCCATGCCAAGGAACAATTCATTTAAATTTGGCAATTATTGAATTTTGGAGAAAATTTGTTTGCGTTTATTTTGTATATGTGAGCAGTAACTGCTGTTTAAATATGCCTTTAAGACATTTGCACAAACCAGCCAGAAAACCACTGAATAATTTCAAAAAATGTCTTAATTTATTTCCAAAAAAAGTCTTCAAAAAAGATAAACAGGGCCCAAAAACAGAGGTCAACAAAACAGACTCATGTTCAGGTACTAATACAAAGAACTCAAGCACAAACTGACCCATCAAACAAGACATGAGGGGAACTTAAATAGTGGCTGATCAGACCAGTGTAAACACAAAAGGGGGATAACTGACGAACAAACTAACAAACAAATAAACCTAATTAAACAGACCAATACTGGCCAGACACTTGCACTTGCTTTTTTTTTATTTAGCAAATATAATACAGCTATCCAAAAACAGGAATATCTAAACAAATGATAAACAAATTTTCCCTCCCATTAAAACAAGTGGTTTGACCCAATGATTAGGCTTCAACAACCATATAAGGAGAAGAAAGCTGTTGCTCATTCTAGCCCTCCAACAGCAGCTCCAAAGGAAACTGGCAACTCAAAGACAAAGAAATTAATCAATTGTATCTCACCAAAAACATAACAAAATGACAAAGTTAACTAAATGTGTGCACTGAAAAATAGCTAACAAAAAAGTCAGGCTAATGAAAATATTGTTTGAAAACAATTTGTAAACTCATTTTGAAAGTGAAAAATATAAAATAGTTATCACTCTGTTTTGGTGTGCCAATGCATTAATTCAATCATTACTTTTGTTTATGCCGAACCTTAGCAGACAGGTGCTGATAAAAAAAAGAAGATAGATACTTAGTTGTTTGAATGATATTTTCTGATAACTAGGTGTTGCTCAGATTTGGTCCTTTTTATCACCATTACTAAGTACTTATATATTTTTCCAAAAGGTTTTGAAAAGAACAACAAAAATGGACTTTTCTTTATTTAGCTTAAGAAAACTCTCCATCCTGGTCCCTTCATTACAGGAAGCAATTTTGCCTTTTTCTAAACGATTGAGAATCATTCACCAGGATTTTGCTAACAATTACCCTTGGCACTTTATAGTTATTTCTAACCAAATCCATTGTCACATATCAACCACCTTTCAGGCACAGGTTTTCACTTTTACTATAAAATTATGTACAGCTTAATGTTGGTCAGTCACATAGAATCCCAAAGTATAGGAAAAAATAAATAATTTTGACTTGACAAAATAAAAAGATAAAGGGGTAAATTAATTTTTGGAAGATACTACTGTTTTATTGAGGACAAAAATGTGACAAAGTGGTTCCTACTATATATTTTATATATCTATATATATATATTTTTTTTTTTTAAGCAGAAAACTTTAAAGTTCTTGTGAATATGATATAATGATTAAACTTACTTCTGAAGTATAGGGACAGCTTTTAATCCCACATCAAACTGGAATTTAAGCTCCTGTAACGTCCCTGTATAAATTTTGCAAAATGAAAAATGAAAGGAAATTGGTAGATTGTTTGACTCCCCACAAACTGGAGACATAGGTGTAAGAAGAGCAGTCATCTGAAGAAGCAATAAACTTTAGAGGTCTTTCCTATCTTTATGAGAGGAGTAAAAGTTGTTAACTTGGCTCTTCAAAGGAGAGAGCTGACAGGGTGATGGTGCTAGTAGAGAAGGAAGGGAGAGAAGAAGCAGGAAAGGGTGTTGAGAGAACTGCAGTGAGGAGGGGAGGGGAGGATAGAGGCAGTGATACTACTCTGGAAAATGTATTGGCCTGGTTGGAAAAACATGCCTAAAAAAATGGAAGTGCAGGAAAATTTAGGGGTGAGGGGATCCGGAGCTGTGGCCTGTAGATGAACCCATCGGGGACTTTGCTTGATGGGGTCATTCCAAGTTCAGGTCTTTCCCTTGCTGACTCTGCGAGAGCGGAGGAGCTGTCCATGGCTAAAGGGGCCTGCTCTTGACGGCCTCCAGTCCCTGTTGTGAGCCCCCCAGGGGCCCTGTAACACAAACCCATTTCCAGCAGGAGTTCTGCAGGGTGGGTGGGTAACAGGGGCATGCTCTAGGTAAACAGAGGTCAATCTGAGGATGGGAGGGTGAAAAGAGGCACTTTTCCTAATAAATATTTTTCTGACAGTTAGATGAAAGCTTTTTTTTTTATGCTATGATCACTTAGTGTCTCTTGACAAGCTGGTATCACAACCATAAATGTACACTGACACAGCCCGCAATTTAAAAACCAAACTGTGGTTGAGTTATAGTAGAGAAACAAGACTAGATATGTTTTTGTTTAGATACAACAAATGAAGACTGTACTTGCTCATTTACCCCTTCTTGACTATTCTTATAACAGCTGACTAAACAACTAAGAAGCTGTGGATATGCAGCCTGTAAAGATGAGGTGGAAACATGCGAGTGTTTAAGAAAAAAAAGATAAATAAAGGACAGTTTATCAAACACCAACCAGGCAGTTTGGATAGGCAGCACAGCATGGGCCCTTTGAGTGGGTAAGTGGTCCCTCCTATAATGTCAAGAGTAAAGCTTGTACCAGGGGTTATAGAGAGGTTAGCAAGCAGTAAATGGCAGGTACTGGTAGGGTGATCAGAAGTGGGATATTTGAAGGTCTTGAAACTATGTGACACAGCAAAAGGGAGTGCCTGAGAAAAATGGAATGTGCTTTGTGTCTGTGAAATTTTTGTTTCCAATCTGGTGTTTGGATAGTCTGGCCATATAAAAAACAAAACTCTTCGATCACTTATAGTACAGGAACCAGTTGTAACAGAAACAAGAGCTTGCAAAGGTTCCTGTTCACAGAATGTGTAATAACTGACAGGGGAACAATGCACATGCTATCTTTGTAATACAAAATGTTTGTTGCACAAGGGGTTAATATCACCACTTTCCCATTTTAATAAAAGAAACCACCAATTGTATTCAAATATGAAATGCAACAAGTGCAGCTATGACCAAGAGGAAGATTAGCATGATGGTGAATACAGAGATCCATTAAGCAAGAAGCCCAGTTAGACAACTGCACACATTTAGATACAATATGCATCTAATTACATGATAAAATAGAGCATAGAGCATGAAAATTAATAGTTCACACTCACCAGAGATGCTGATTATTTATGAACAAAATACATCCTTCTTGTGAAGGAAGTCTTAGTATCTCCATTTAGAATCAGCCATTGAGGAGAGAAAAACTTTGAACAAAAGCGAATCAAAAATGCGGATTGTCGCTAGCTTAAACTGGCTGTAAATGTTTTGCTCTAACTGACCAATCAGAGAACAGAAAATGGTGAAGTTTGGGTGGGCCTGCTAGTATACAAATTCTGATTTACAAGTACTAAATATATTTGTCAGGAATTTGTGCTCATAGAAAACATTCCTCACTAATATTGTTATGGAAACATCAGCCAGCACTGTTGATTCTGAGGGCCCTTGGCAGATTTGATTGACAAAGCAATGCACCGAGGCTAAAATCTGACTGGACAAAAAATATAGCAACCAAATAAAAGGGATGATAGCAGCACACAGAAGAGAAACGCTACAATATTAAGAGAACGGATTGTTTGAACTTAAGGAATACAGTTGAATAGAAGAAAATTAATGTTGTATGGTTGCAGCTGGTCCTAAACGTTGCTGCATGTGTTCTCACTTGAAATGAAAAAAGTAGAGCACAACAGCCCAGTTCTTGAGTCCTTACACTGGCTCCCTGTAGCTCAGAGAATAGACTTTAAAATCTTTCTGTGAGTCTATAAATCACTGAATTGATCAGCACCTCAATACATAATAAATTTGTTGTCAGTGTGTCAACCTCACAGAGCACTCAGGTCTTTTAGCTCAAGCCTACTATGTACACCCAGAACTAAAACCAAACATGTAGAAGCAGGATTTAGTTTCTATGCTCCACTTATCTCAAACAAACTCCAAGAAGATTGTAAAAGTGCTGCAAGCCTGAGTTCTTTTAAGTCAAAGTAAAAAAAAAATTATTTGTTTATAACTGCCTTTGACTGTCTAAGTTAAACTGCTAACTGAGATTTTAGTTTAAGCTTGTGATTCAACCATTTTACTTTATCATGTTTTTTTTTACTAGCTTTTATTCTGCTTTTTTCCAGTTGTTTTATTGTTTTACAAATGTTTTTGCTTTTATTCTGCTTTTATTTTTCTCATATTTTATTATCTAATTCATGTAAAGCACTTTGGATTGTCAATGTACGAATTGTGCTATACAAATAAATTCCCTTGCTTGTCTTGCCTTATGAATATAGATCAGTGGTTTTGACTGATTTTAGGCTAGCAGTGAAGGCCTTCAATGCCCTGACACCCCACCAATGATGGAAGTCAATATACATGGTAACTTGTCTTCACTACACATGAATAAGGGCACTTCTTTTTTGACACATATATACTGCTCAAAGAAATTAAGTGAACACATAAAACAACACAATATAAGTTCAATTAAATTAAACTTTTAGGAAACTAAAATACCAACTTGGGAACAGACAGTGATTAACAATCAATGTCACATCCTGTTGTGAATAGACAAGAGGTGGAAATTATTGCCAATTAGTAAGACAGACTCAATGAATGAGTGGTTCTGGAGGTGAGGACCACAGACCACTTCTCCGTACCTATGCTTACTGGCTGATTTTTTGTTTCTAGCCACTATCTTTACAAACTCTAACTGGCTATCATGGTTTGCACAGTCTTCGGAAGCATCCAACTCAACCATAAATTGTTTTTTTCAATCCTTAGGAAATCCTTTCTTTTTCCAAAATCAGCTTTTGCTTTAACTTTCTGCCTATGGTTGATGTGTTTATATCATACACGTTAGTGCTTTTCATTGATCAAAAACAGTTCTGTAGCTCCTACCAAGAGGTATTTTAAGGAGTTTGTAAATTTACAAATCTCACAATTCATCTTGCTTGCAAGGTAAAGGTTTGAGTACCTGCATCACATTAATTATTCACAAATAGCTCTGAGAGCAGATGTTAATTTCTTGTCAAGTTGCATGAACACCATCTGAGTAACACATTTGACTTGTACCGATTATGTTTTTTAGCCTGGTTACCTAGCATTAAATAAGAACATTCCATTTATTTCTCTAATTGGACTAGATTAGATTAAGTTAAATATCACCCAAAAATCTGAATTGTTACAATTGGCTCTTATGAATGAAGACAGAGGGACTGAGAACACTCAGCTAGGCAGATTTGACATGTGTTTTAATGTGTTAAATTAAGCCATTAGCGCTTCGAGCAATATGATAATATAGGTAAAACTGCAAACAAGTTAGTATGAAATTTGAGTCTTCTCATGTAAGGTGTGAGTCTTGAGTATTGTTCGTACACTACACAATTTGTAAGCCACTCAAGAGGCTTTTCTGCAACAACTCAATTAAAACATTGATAGAGTTGCTGGATTTGTTTAAGAAGTGCCTGAAGGCTTGATCTGAAAACCTCAAATTGGTAAGGACACTTAAGCAATAGTGGAAGTGCATCAGCAGTCGCCATAATCAGTGATACCCAAATAGGGTTGACATTTAGGGAGATACTGCTTCCTGGTTCTAGGTGGCGGCCTCTAGCCACCACTAAGAGCTGTACAGTTGCCCATAATCATTTGCATGACAGCACATATAGGCACAGCCCGCATCACAAAGTTAACAACAATACCTTATTTTGTAACATATATTGTTTAGGACCATGCAAATATACACATCTTAATATGTTGTGGGTTTTATAATGCAATATTCAGCTGTTCTCTCTATATTTTTTTTTTATTTTTGCAGTTTTTTTGGCTGTAGTGTCATGGTTTTGGTTCTGTTTAAGTTTTCTTTTTTAGTTTTATTGGTTTCATTTCCATGGTGAGTTTACTGGTTGTATTTGAGCTCTTATGTATTTCTGGTTCTTGCTCCCTTCTAGATTCTTCTGTCACCACCTGTTCCCAACTCACATTTTTTCGGCCTTCCATATGTACACCTCCTGTTCTGTCACTGTTTGCTGGTTCCTTGTCATTTCTTTACCCTCGTGTGTTTTCCCTGACATCTCATGGATTTTGTTTTTTTCTGGATTTTGCTTTGGACTTTGCTTCTGCTTCCTTTGGGTCAACAACACATCTGCAAGGAACCACCTCAGCTTTCATCTCTGCATTTGGGTCCTTCAAACCTCCACTCAACCTGACATGTAATCCTAATAGATGGCCATTTTCCCAATTTGAATTTTCATGTGTGTGTGTGCCCACATAATGATGTCCTTAAGGCCAAAAGCTGTCTGGATTCAACACAGCAATCCCTCTTCCTACCCTGGAAAGAGTTCTGTTGATCCCATTGTTGATCCCACAAAAGCTGAAGATATAGGAGCTAGAAACAGAAGGTAGGAGCTGGAGTTTGAGATATTCAGATAAGGCTTACGATAAATGAGCTTGAAGTTGTATTTACCCCATTACCATTTATCCTGGCCTGCAGCCACAGAAAAAATGGAGTACAGCACCTATTGCCACGGTCCTTAATTTCTTTTCACTGAATATTATATGCAACACTGCAACATGAAAATAACCAGTTTTACCTACATTTACCCTAAAACAGTTTTTAAGTAGAAATATTAAACTTTGTGTTTTACATCAATTAACTGTCTCAAACCAGTTATGTCATTGAATGCATTTTTCTAACTATTGCTTCCTCCCTTTTTAAAAAGTTCATGTCAGGATTGATGATGTTTTACTGGAAACTATGCTATCCGTGTGTCATGAAGAGTTTATCCACAATAGAAACTTGCTTCCCAAGCTGATAAAGATGTTGAAGTGTTTGAGTATTTAAATAGATTTTGTCTGCTTTGGCAGGTCTACAGGGACTGTCTCCTCAAGATGCCAGTAAACAGTTTCTGTCTTTTTGAAAACAGTGTGATGGAAAAAGAAATACTAAGAATGGAAAGCAGGAGAGGCTGAGTGGAAAAAAACACATGATGAAGGAAGAGACTGAAGAAAATTAAGGGGGAGGGCAGAATAGAGAGGTGAAGCAGGGTACAAGGGAAGCAGATAGGGGATAAGGGAAGGATGGGAGAATGGGTGGTAGTGGGAGGAGGGAGTTGCAGTGCGTGAGTAGAAGACCTCCCTGTGAACTGTGCAGTCGCGAGCCGGGTCATTGGGGCGAGGTTGTCAGAGCGTGCCTGAAACAGTACACCCAGGGGTTCAGCCAGAGTTCACACACTCAGTGTACAAGATCCATGTCCCTCAGTCAGTGCTCGCCTGCCCTACACCGTCATACACAGAGAAACACGGAAAAAATATGTTATAAGAAGGGTCGATGGAAAAGTAAAAATAAAAAGCAATAAATACATGCAGTCGCTAAGGATAAAACTTAAATAAACCGACAATCTTAAACAAGGATGTTAAATGAATATTATTGGATCATATAATCTGCTCTTGCACTATACAAACTAGTTTTTTTTCACCCAATATTATCCAATGAAAAACTAGGGGAGATTTTGAATGTTGATGTCATCAGTTGACAAAAGAAAAACTAGCTACAGTCAGGTTGTAACTCATTGACAAAAATCTGTAATTTCTGTTAATTTCTGGTTTAAATAGGGGAGGCCACGAAGCCAGAATCTCCTCTCTGTGACTGAGCTTTTTGTGGGAAAGCTGTCTGCTTTACTGCTATTGAAAACTGGTTGGCCCATTGTCAAACCAAGAGCTTGACCTGGTGTTGAACCCAATTGTCAAACTTGCAGTGTTGTGTGGGACCTTGGTGGGGGAGGAGAGGCACCAGAGTGCGGTTTAGTTGACTGGGGCAAGTGTTTGTCATCTTTGTAGTACCTCAAAGAGTTGTAGATATTGATTTCTTCTCTTCAACGTGTGCATTAAGAGTACTGGAAAAGCACATTTTTTCATCAAGTTTCAGTTTCATCTGTTTTCCATATAACATTTGTTGGAATTTCGACCTGAAATTCAAACTCTCAGATTACACCAAAGGCTTTGTAGAAATGTGGTGATCATCCCAATCTGTCTTCCACTTCTCATGCTGGGGATAACAGCCTCTTGTGTCTGAAAAAGACTTGACAGACAGCCCCAGCTGTGGCAGTTAGGTGCCAGAGCACCACGCCTTCTTAAAGGAAGGCAGACAAGACTAAAACCCAGAACAATTCAGTCTTTGCAGATCTACTGGAAAATATCAGCTGCATCCAAATGACCTTTAGCTGTAGATACAAGCCAGATGTGGAGAATTCCTCGGCCCAGTTCACTCTAAGTCCAGTCTGGCTCATCCAAGCCCGGCAGCAGAGCAGTGGCAGGAAAGGGGGAGTGTAGTTCTGATCATCCCGTTATACAAAACCTGGTCTAATCAAGCAGCAGACATATGTTTCTTCTTGTTCTTTCTCCTTATATGGTACAAGAGAAGCAATGAAAGGATCAGAAAAAATGCTGCTTCAGGGTTTGGGACAATTGAAAACAGGTTGTCATGCAGTTTTACTTTGTTAGAATACTTCAGAATAAACATAATCAAGAAATGTCTTTAGAGAAGTTTATATTTATATATATATATATATATATATATATATATATATATATATATATATATATTATTGATGTCCATTAGTGATTATGAAAAAAAACATTTTAAAACCTGATGAAGCCCAGATTCCCCTATTACAATTAGTGGTGCTATAAGCAGAATAGCTCAGTACAGTATTTAATCAATTTCAACTTGGTGACTGTCTGAGGGGAGAAGGATAACAGAAAACAAATATGTGATACAATAATTCATTAAGGACAATGGTTATTTTTCCGAAGTATGTCCATTTTTTTAAGACCTACTATTGTGCAGGATGGCTCACCAAAAGGCCATTATAATATCATTTAAGGTCATCAATGCTCCCAAACCTGACATGCTCAGAGGGATCTGGTGGAAGAATTATTTGTCCAATTGCAGGCTAATTACAGCAGGCTGTGCAACCACCCCCCGCATTCCCACCTAACCTTTCACCTCTGAAGTGTTGAGAAGGCAATTATTCTTCTTGGCTTCTGTGTGACAGGCACAAATACAATCTGGCTGTCTCCTACCTTACCACTTCTCATTTTTCTTACTCTGTCTTGGACTCTCTTGGGTTTTCAAGGCACTTAGAAAACGCACAAGTGCATTATAAACACACAAACCCATTCTTTGGTTTGGTGACAAAAAGGAAAACAACTTCTAATTTTTGCTTTTTTGGGATCCTTATTTATTACGGATATAGACTTAGAAAAATGTTTGTTGTTTTTTTATGTGTATGGGTTAAAAATATTCTGCAGAAGTTGCTCTTTACATGCACCTTTCAAAGTGGCAAATAACCATTTGTTTTCTTGTTGTCTGATAGTAAATCCAGCTCATGTTTTCCTGTTTTGGAACAGTCAGTTTTTCTAAATGTCTGAATGATATGTTTTTCTAGATAATTCTACAGTATTTTTCATAGATTCAGAAAACAAACATTATTAACATTACCATGCCTTTACACAAATTAGGAAAGCTGATAGCTCATATTCAGGTTAAACAGAAGGACACCAGTAAATGTATTAAATGCTGCGAATCCCGCGTACTCCTTACTTATGTAGCATCATGGAATCATCTAAAGAACTCAGACAAGATATTAGGAAGAGAATAGTTGAGCTCCACCAGTTTCGTAGCCTATCCAGCCATACAGATATGACGTAAATAAAGTGTATCAGTCCGGTAAAGAGCTGGTAGAGCTTGATTTCAAAGGCGGAATTAACAGGGAATGATGTACTTCACATAAATTGAATCACAACCATTAAGCCTTATGTGGAACTTTTTAAGCAACATCCCAAGATATTTGTAGGAATTTAAGGCATGAGAACAAATAGATTTTTCAAATGGCAATTTCCAAAATAATGCAGCCAACTTAGTCACAAAATGGGGTAAAAAAAAAAAGTCAGCGTCTCGCCGCGAATATTACAAAGGCGAATATTTAGATGCTGTGTGTAAAGAAAACTGCCTACAAACCCAACACAGATACACCTGTTCTATCTGAAGGAATGTTGCAGACTACCATCAAGCTGTTATGAGAAGCTCATAGAAGGATAACCAAACTCTCTTACCTAAATCATACTGTTTAAAGGAAAATATTCGAAATACTAAGAAAAAGTATGTAAACTAGTGTATTTCAAGACATTTCTGGAGATTTCTTTTTTTATGGATTAGGTATTTAGCAAGGAAAAGTAATTGTAATAATACAAACTAAACTTGAAACAGCAAAACAATAGTCTGATTAATCTATAATTGTAAACAATTTATGCAGTTAGTTATCTGGTTTCACTTTGTAATCTAGAGCTGCTGTTTATTTTAATCTCCATATATTTATGCTACCACCCCATGTTTATGTCTGCAGATAAAAACAGATAAGAAGGACAAGACATGGGGGGAAAAGGTCTACAATATGTGGACAACTTTTCTGTCTCTTAATGTTAAAGAATGAGTTACACTCTAAATATGATTTTCTTTTACCAGCATAAATAAACGGCTGCAGACTCACTTATTGTTCTTCTTCACAAGCCGAATCCTCTTTGCTAAACCTATAGTTACAGCCCTGTAGAGAAATGCTTTTATCCTGACGCACACTCTGTGTTTGGTCTGTTTCCATTTAGCTAAGTTCAGGTGTAGTTCATAGAAGCAGCAAGAGCTGATCACATGACTTGCATGAAGGTCTTTGTGTAATATTGCTCTATAATGGATTGAGGGCTTTTTAGCTCAACAAATTCACAATTAGTTCCTCAAATATTGTAATTAAACTACATGAATGTACTTCATACTTGTTTAAGTCCCACAGTCAGTATTTTACCTTAATGGCTCCCAAAAGCAAAGCTCCAGGGAAATGGTTATCTAAGTTTTTGAAATCTGCTCAGATGTTCAGATTAGGAAGATAAAAGAACAGTGTCCTCTACCTGACCCATATCTGATTCACCTTAAATAAAGGGGCCTGCTGGTAGACACCAGATCAAAAAGTTCACACATATGAATGTTGTGTAATCTGTGTAGAGGACTGTAATAAATAAGTCTGGTTGAAGCTTTGCATCTGGGAACAACATTTTTCAGAGGAGCTCTCCTGACATGATGCCTGGTGGGCTTTATAAATATCCTGAGCCCGTCCGTGCAAAGTGAACTGTGTTTCACCCTCCCACACCCTTCCCCTTTGAGTGTTTGCCTTCTGCTCGCAGTGAAAAGGAGGCCTTACTTTGCTTTGTTTGTCCCTCAGCTTCTACCTCCCACTTTCTCCCTGTTAACTGACAGTGTTCAAAAGCAGAACACTGGAAACCACATGTGAAACAGAGACTGGTGGTTTCACATTAGAGGTTCCCATCTCCCAGGCATATTCTTATGTTCCATAAGCTGTCAGGAAAACATACAAATACTGTAAAATGCTTCTTCTCTGCTTCTCCTTCCTCCATTTTTTTATGTCGCAGATAAACAAACAGAAACCATGCAGCATTTCTTGTTACAAATGAGCTTATAAAAAGTTGATTATCATTTTAAACGGGGAAAATCCTCCTGTTGGACCATTACCACACTTCTTTTATATGTCTGAACATTTCTGGGAAAGTTTTTATTTTGTTGTAAAAATGTGCTTTGATTCATCACTGTCGCTACAAGCATGCTTGGTGTGAGAGATTTCTGTTGATGAGTCGATGCAATCAGCTTCTTTTCCTTAGACAGAAAACTTTGAACCAATCAGACTATATGATCTGGTTGAATTGTCTCTGTATAGCTCCCTGAGATGACGTGTGTCATGAATTGGTGCTATACAAATAAACAGAATTGAAATAGAATTGAATTATCAGATTTTAACACAATTAAATGGGTATGTAAAGGATACATATTATTATGTATTATCCACTAGTACAGATATTAGACACTTGTACACCTGGAAATAAGTTAAAGTAGCATGAAACCATAACAGGTATTTCAGACTACTACTTTGTTGAAAGAACAAATTTTTGATCATCTGAGCTTCAGATCCCACAACTGTGAAGACAGCAAGTTTCTTTTTTTTTTTTTTTTGTGATAGACCAACACTAAGTAGTAAACAGTTGTAAAATACAAGGAATAGTATACATTTTCATACATTTCAGATTAATAACAAAAACAGAGCTTAACCCTTATTTTATCAAATGCCGTCAATATGATGCAGTGCAATTATCTGCCCTCAGAAGTCAATTAGCTGACAGAATCTATCTGTGTCCCTGTATAAAGCCACTTGTTCTGCAGAGGCTGGAGAGACTGTTTTAGACAACATCAACAAACAGCCTGATTAGTATATTTTACAGAGTACTGGTCAATCTATTATTTGACAAAATTGTGTATGAAAATTTGTCAAAAAATATTAAATCAGCTCATGGTAACCAAAGGATCTTCAGAAATCTTCGCAGCTCAGGGAATCTGTTCACAAGATAACCATGTTCATGCTTTCCACACTCGGCCTGTATATGGGAGAGCACCTCAAAGAAAATCATTGCTCAACCCATTTCCAGCTTACCAGATACCAGAATCTATGTAGGGGATACAGTGAGCATGTAAGCTTCACTGATCAGATGAGATCAGAGTTCCTGCATCGGCTTACAAAATACAATACATACAAAATGCCAAGTATGATCAAGAACTGACCAACATTCTGAATATGACAATCCCCCCATAGAAAAAAAACAATCATAAAGCGGTATCATGCTGTACCTGCTTTGCTGCAGCAGTTATAAGGAAGCTTGGAGTTGATTGAAAGATTAACAGAACTAAGTGTAAGCCAGTAATGGAAACTGAAATCAGTTAGAGTTGATTTTATACTTGCATAGTCACGATTGTTTGGATTTGTGTTTCAAAATTATATCTAAGGCATCACTCTAAACACTTGCCTAAACATACATTTATTAGGGCAATTTTTACAATATTATCGGCTCTAAACAATTTTTTTTTACTGATCTTGTTTATTGTTATTAGCAACTATCTTGAAAACTGTAAAATTGGACAGATTCCCTCAAATATGTCAGAACCTTAATAAGTCCTTATAACCTACTGCGTCACATATCTAATCATTCATTCATGGAACGTAGCTTACTTTGGGTATTCATACGGTGTCCCTGAGTGTGTTTTGGAGGACTGACACCCTCTGAGTTTGTAGCTCCCTTTAACCTTTAACACTACTGTGTATAATAACTCTTACAGTTTGACAGGTCAACTGAGGCATCATGCCTGGCTCCTTGCTGTGGGTTAGAGCTGAGCCTTTTTATCATTGTACCTACTCAGTGATGGATGAACCCAAAAGCAAACCTGAGAGAGGGCAGAGGCATTGTTCAGAGAAAGCGGATAAGGTCTTGTAACAAATATTACTGAGCTGAACTCTGCTTCCTTGTTGTTGCCCCTTCCTACAGCCTCATTTAGATATCCATTTAAGGCTTTGTTCACAAAGCGCAGAGAGCTTATGGGGTTTATTGCAGGTAATAGTCTGCTTCTCACATATCTGATAACTCTTGTTTTGAGCATTAGAGAAAAAAACAAAAGGACTTTTTCACAGATTGTGTGAACATTTCATCAGAATAAGCAATATTTCCTCTATGTTGGATAAATGTAAATAAATATAGTAAATAAATATAGTAAAGTACATTAGAGAACATGCAACAAAGCCATACTTTTAAAAAACACAGAGAGTTGAAAGCCATGTCAATGAGTTTGCAAGTGGACAGTATATGACATGAATAAGGACAGAATCTTGCACATACATTTGGCATCAGTGCGAAGCAAGTGAAATGGACTCCAGATTTAGGATTCCAAAATACATTTAATGGATCACTGCAGACTGACTCTCCAAGCCCAAGAGTTTGGATTACATGCTTGGACTGCATATAGGACAGAAAGAAAACATGCAGCCCTAGAGTGCAGAAGAGTATACTATTATGAAGTGTTAATAAATGTGCAATGTAGACTAATGATAACTGGTAAACATTAAATTTTAACCTATTTGCAATTCTTATTTAAAGTCATGAAGTTAAATGTACAATTTTCTGGTTTTTCACTCAAAGAGAATACAAATGAGTCGACATTTCGGAGGGGTGGGGGTGTGTTTAGGCAGTTATGGGTTCAGAGCCTGGATTCGTTCTACACACTTTGAGTACAGTCTCCAAATGAAAATTAATGGACACTTGGGAGTCACATATGTCGTCTCTTGTTATCCGGCTGCAAACCCACTAGCTCCACCTGCACTTGGTCAGTAACCCTGGAGCTGACAAGCTTCAAAAGGGATAAGACTTTCCAAGCCCCACTTTGATTTATTTTGTTTTTTGGCTAACCCTGAACTGAACCTGTCCCAGGAGATTTCCAGCCATTTTAGCCGTCCTTTTCCAGCATACGTGCACAACATGCCTCCTCGACCTAGATCCATGCTGTTTCTCCCACTGCTTTCGCAACAGCCCAAGGAGAGAATGAGAAACAGGCCCCATGAACGAGGCTCAGGTTCACTCTCAGCAATGCTTCTCCCCCCATTCCCCTCTCATCCAAGCCTGTGTGGGTTACCTTCTGATCACTATAAGCAGCCTTATCGTGAGCACACAGGAGGGCATTTATGGTTCACCAGGATTCAAATGAATGTTTATGAGCCTTGTCTGGCAGCCAAAGGCCAAGCACTATCCCAGCATTTAAAACCACTCTGTGACTTGTGCTCAGATATGGGGTGTCTGTGTGATTGATTCTGTGGTCACCGTTCCCTTTCTGTTTTTCTCACTGGAGGTTCAACTTTTGCTGTAAAATATTGTATATTCTGCAGAGCCAAAGAATGGAACAGAAATTCATCTAACATCAGCGTCACCTGCAATAGTGTCAGACTCCAAGAATCAGCATCTGTAATACCACAGTCACACCATTTATTTAATTTTCAGAGTATTTGTTTCCCATTGAATGACATAGGAAGTAGCAAGAATGTGTGATGAATCAGCCCAAAGCTCTATCATGGTGCTGTTTGGGTAACACAATAACAAATGAGTCACTGTGTCAGGAAAAAGTAAAAATATCAAGTTAAGAAGAAATTCTTTTTGAAAACTTTATGGTAGCACGGTGCCATGATGTCTACCAGAAAAGTCACCAGATTATCTTAATTGAATGAATGTATTATCTAAATTCTGAAAACTTTTCTTATAGGTGTGAGTGTGTGAGCATGATTGTTTGTACTGTGTGTCTCTATGTCACATTATGTTGGACTAGCAACCTATCCAGGTTCAACCCTGCCTTTCGACCAAAGAGTTATAGGAACCATTGCCCCATAGTGTTGATGGAGAAGCAGATATAGATGACTAGATGGATTGAATCCTATCTAATCAAACTACAACAAGAAGCTTTAATTAAGTTTTACTTGGACCATTTGTTACAGCTTAAAAATATTTCTTTAGAACAAAATAATGAAGTTTAAGGAAAATAATATTATTTTAAATTTGATTTCTAAATGTGAATCTAGTGCAACCCATTACATTCAAAGGTCACCTAGTTAGTAAATCCTTCTCAGCTTAATTAGAGCTGTTTTGGTCTTGAAGCTTTGTTAAGATCTTCAGTAAACAAATAGCATTATGAAGAACAATAAGCAGACAACACTTGTAATGGATTAAAGTAAGAATGGATTTTAAACAGGGTAAGGTTACAAAAACGAAATCCAACCAAGTTTTAAACATTGGAACGACCAATGTTGGATTTATATTTCAAACACGGTGCATGAAACAAATGGAAACCAGCCAAATAATGGCTTCCTAAAGGCCAGGTAAGAATGTAAGAAGTCAAGGAAGTAGCTAAACAGTTGTATGGTAACTTGGGTTAACGGTACAGATCCACAGCTCATATAGTGGACCCTTTTGACAGGAAAACTATGAGTCATTATCTTAATCAATTTGACCTCATTAGTCACAGTATCGCTGAGTTGTTAAAATAAAGCCATAAGAGGTCCTGCTCTTATTTTGCCAAAACCAACATAGGGGGCAAATCTCTGGCCTTGTGAGACCAAAATAAAATATTTTGTCCATATGACCCTGTGAGGGATAAAATACTAAAACCCTCAATACACATTAACAAAATGAAAAATGGTGGTGGGAGTGACATTCTGTTCAGATGTTTTCTAACAAGACAAGAGGGATGGTCAGTAATAATGGGAAGAAGAATGACTCTAAAAACAGAGCAGAAATCCCATTAGAGACTAGAAAAGACTTGAGACTGATCGAGAGGTTTGCCTTCCAACAGGACAATTACTCATTTAATGTAATATAATAGACATATCAAAGTCCACACCGACTTTTGACTGATAATCTGAAGGACAGCATATCAACCTAAGTTTACAGGGGCTTTGCACCAATTCTGATACTGATGTATTTCTCAAAGAAGAATGGTTAAAATGTCCCTCTATAGTGCTAGCGTACATAAACCCAAAGAGACCTACAGCTAATAAATGCAGCCCACAGAGGATGTAAAATATTTTATCCAAACATTTGAAAGGTATTACTTGTTAAAAAAAAAATCTACTTCAAAATCTGCACTATTACGTGCATTATCTATGTTTCTCACATGAAAATCAGCCCCCAAATATATTGACATTTGTGACTGTAATGCGACAAATTATGAAAAAATTTAAATTGTATAAATACTTTTGGTAAGGTATTTATATCTAAGACAAATCCTGTTGGTTCTTAGTGATATGATATACGGTGCATGTAACATGCACATAACATAGCAGACTTATTTCCCTAGGGTGTGTAGTTTTGGATTGCTTATTCCCTTTTCTGTACACATCATGAAGATTTGAGACATTGAGAGAAAGTTTGTAATATAAAGAATTTACTTAACAATTGTATAGCTTACTCTTACTACATCTGCAAAGCAAACCATCGCCCCATCTTATCAAATATTAACACGGTCATAGTGACTTTCTTTTAGTTTTGATGTAAAAACAAGCAAAGCATATAACTTTATTATGTCAACTTAACTCTCCTGTCTTGGATGGTGGTAATGTATTATAATGTATTACTTCTACTATTTTATATCTGGTGCAATAAGACCTTCACAGTAAATATTTAATAAACAAATTGTCTCTGTTACTTAAATGTGGTTACTTTTACAATTGCATTTATAATGATTGCCAAGTAAGCTAAAGTAAGTGACATAAAATGTTGAGAAAGCAGAAAATAAATAAAACAAATTACCTCTGGGACTTTCCCCAAACATACAGTATCTACCAGGCCACAGTGAGGTGCTCGAGATGCTATTTTACCCCCCAATGGAGATTCATTAAGAAAGTAGTAAGACACAGAATGCTTCTCTCACACTACTGTCTTGCTGAGAGTCAGATAAAGTAATCAATATCACTTTCAGTAGTCAGATTATTTCCCTCTGGAAAAGGCCAGGTTATCAAATACTCCACCCACACAATGTTACAGTGAGCTAATTAGCTTCTCAGTTATAGGACAAACATGAGAGCAGTATTGATATTCACTTATAACCTCAGGCATGGAAGTTAATCAGCACGTTTACCAAAATGTCAAAGTATTCTTCTAACAGGCTGGAGTTGAGTTGTTTACTGGCTCCATATTTCACATAAGAAATAATCATTGGCTGCAGTTTGAGGCCCTGTTGAGTCAGTGCAGTGTTTAATACGAACTCCTTACAGCTCTATTTTTAACACCAATATTTATTCAGACAAAAGAGAGTTGATTCATTTTGAAAGTTTAACTTTCATGGCTTTTCAATATTATTCAGGTTAAAAAACCCCACCTTATTCAACAAGGTGTTTTAAAGTGTTTTGCATGGTCAAATCGAATCTATCTTAACATTCTTTTTTCCTCGTGTTTGTACTAAAGCTTTTAAACATGCCCAGATTCATATGCAATAAAAAAAAGGGTCCACACATTGTTCCATTCTTCTTTAATATATGCCTCTAGGGGGTTTGTTTGATCTGCAAACACAGACGCACTGTATTTGCAGACGTCTTAACATTGTCTGAGTACAAGCCAAACTGGTTAAATTGAATTTGATATATTATCATCTTCCTCTTAAAAAAATAAAAATTCTTTTTAGGGGAATAATGAAAGCCTTATGATAACTGCTGGGTGCAATAACTTCTGCGCTCTCACTCCCTGTCCACATTAATCTAATTCTGTGCAAAACCATTTAACCAGATGTGGAGGACCAGATTGATCTGATTTGGGCTCATGATTTTTTATTGAGAATTACATTACCATATAAACCTGCACTGTTTTCTGAAAGCTGAGAACAAACAAGAGTATGCTCCACACACCTCCCAAGAGTGCTTTTTATGGTTTTGACAAAATCTTTGACAGCCTCCTGCTTAGAATAAATTCAAATGCAATCACACTGAGATAGTCTTCCCCAGACATATAACACTGTATGTGTACATGGTGTTCTGCCATTTTCATAATGATAGTAAAAGACAGAGTATTTCTAAAACTCAGTTTTATTACTTTGTTTTATTTAATACCCATTAAAAAGGACAAACAAATGTACAACAAATAATGTAAATGTGTTACAAAAACTGTTCCAGAATAACAGCTTTTACAGAACTATGCATGGCTTCTGCTTTACATATTGGCAAGCTTCCACGTGTACACAGTGGTGGGAGCTTCATGTAGTTATCCTTCACTTTTATGTGAAAAATAGCACCCTTTTATGTTCCCTTAGTGTTCATCTTCAATTTTAAAAGAACTCATCCACCTTTGATTGCTATGAGGTCTATATTCCCTTCATTTCAACCCAGAAGTTTAAAAAGTCTCTCATGAGTTGTGTGCAATCCAGATTCATGTTCGTCCTTTGAATGTGTTCATGCAGGTATAACTTCCAGAGAACCTGTGGATTTCCTCAAGAGCAACTTGCGGCATAAAGCTAAAAAGTTCAAAAGGAAAGGGACAGCATGGTAAGTAAAAGGCATAAAGGTGCAAAAAATTATTAAGCATTGATCTGTTGAAAACAGTACAAAATATCAAAATAATAATTTTTACCTTTTTAGTATAACAAGAACACGCATTGTCCAAGGCAAGTAAAGGAATGCCTTGTTAGTCCTGACAGCATCAACAGTTTTCTGGGCCACTACTTCAGGTTTGAGTGGTGGGAAGAGTTGGGGGAACCTATAAACGAATACATAGAGATTTGGAGATAAATTAAACATTCCCACAAAGATAAAGTAGAAAGTAGTATTTATTTGTTTGTATGGCTTTTTATTTTTAAATATCTACCAACCTAACTCTCATTCCCCGGAACATCTCTGTGTTAGTGTGGAAAGGAAGCACAGTGGTGCAGCTGACACCAGGACAGTCCAGCAGGCCGAGTGTTAGGCTCTCCATGAAGGCCAGTGATGAGGCTTTAGAAGTGCAGTAGTCTATGGCACCTGGTATTGGGGACTGGGATAAGATTGAGTTGATGCACACAACATGGCCGTGTTGTAGCTCCAGCATTCGAGGCAGGAACGCTTTGGTTGTCTAAAACAATCAAAAGAGATAAGGGAAAAAGACAAATGAGAAAGGGAGGCCTAAAATTAACACTGAAATATATTTGTTAGAATAAAATAAAGAACATGTATAAGAGGACATTTTGCAGTGTTATTACATAATATTTCGCACTCCATTAAGCAGAGAACACAACTTTTTACCCTCATGATAAAATCCTTTCATTCATATACAGAAAAAAAGCTAAATTGTTTTAAACCCTCTCTGATGTTTTAGACACTTAGATGTAATTTGGAAATTTTTCACTTAACCTGCCATAACAGCAGTCATGAGTGACAAGTCTGGGCATACCTTTGCATACACTTTCATGCTATGATCAAAACATAAAAATAAGGATAATCCACCAGAAGGAATTCCCCCTAGCCTTCAGGCAAACAGGCTTTGACTTGAAAAAATGCTTACCCAGAACTGTCCCAGTGTGTTGATATGCTGAGTTTTTAGAAGAGCGTCATCATCACTGTCCATCAGACCTTTTCCATGAACTACAGCTGCATTGTTTACTAATATAGTAACATCTCCAACCTTGGAAAAAAGCACAAGAGACCATACTCGTTAAAAAGGGGATTGAAATGCTGGTAAGCAAGAAGATATTTAAATTGGAGGGAATCAGCATTGCTTGTAGACAAAGTTTGTATGAGCTTTACAAAGATCAGAATTGTTTACCTTTTCTCTCACCACCTTGGCTTGTTTGTACACCTCATCCCGATTGGCCACATCACACACAAAGTAACAGCAATCTGATCCAGAGAGGGAGATTTCTTCAGCTGTCTTTTTTAAACACTTCTCTGTTCTTCCCCAAAGGATGACCTGAGAAGCAGCAACATTTTAAAAGTTAGAGACAAATGAAGGAAGATTCTGCAAAGAAATTGTGCAGAATAGAAACTAATTAAGAGTGCTTTACTTATCTTTATTTATTACAATATTCTTTGACTGAACATGACATGTTTTATGCAACTTTCTTGGCAATATGACATGTTTCTCTTTTCATAAAGGGAACAAAGAGATCATTTTTACATCAGCAAATACTCTTCATACAAGATTAAAGGCTTAGAGGTTGCTGTGAATGAACTGTTTCTTCATCCAACCGAACACTAAATGAACACTGATCATTTGAGCAGGGAACATGGGGTTAGATGGGGATGGGAGGGAAGGGGACCCAGTGACTGGGCAATTAGATCTGTCAGTCTTTGGGGTCAGGGAAAGGTAATGAAATCACAGGGTCAGCTGTCCTCATCTCTCAAATACAAATTCTCAACGAGATTACATAGCCTGTTGGGGCAGATGAGCCTTGTCATTACTCGTAAGGGAGCCTGAAGAGAATGCATTTCTGAAAAGCTAGGAATGCCAGTGCTGGCTTTGGCTTGTTGTCCATGACTGTGTGGATAAGTCCACCATAAAATGATCTTTCATATTTAAGTTAGGGGATCTGTAGACAACATATCTGTCTCTTGGCCTGTGGTTCAGCATGCCATACCCTCATTGTTTCACCACTGTTTATGTCTAAACAACCATTTAGTCAGTTGGTATGAGGGGATTTACAGGGATTTTAAGATTTAAAACTAAAATATAACAATATAACATTTAAGACTGTATATCTGAGAATGCAGGTAAAAGTAGATCATTAGAGCCAACTGCACATACTGGAGGTCTGCTGGTGATAAAACCGAGTCATTCTTTTTGGCTGTCTCCGCATGCTTAATCAGGAGAATTAATTGGTGAAGTCTGTGACTCAATGCAATAAAGCTCCTTGGGTCTCCTTTGATAAAATGTTATCAAGCATTATACAATAAAATTCACTGCATAGTATTATATCTAGAATAGCGTTGGAAAGTATTTACCTTTCTTTATGGTTTGATTATAGATTCAGAATATAAGCTGCATATGTAATTGCAATATAGCATTGTCATAAATCTATGGAAAATTGTCAGAAAGAATAAGGGAATTTCTTGAATAGTTAAGGTGGTAAAAGGTGTTTAAAAAGAGAAATATTTCAAACAATGACATTTGGGAACAGCACAAATTGCAGCCTGCAATGTCCTCTTTAATTCCTATAATCACAACTGGTGGCAATCAGGGCTTTGCCTCCTTCTGAGAGTAGCTCAGGTTTTACTTTTTTTTTGTTTGCCTCATTTGCAAGCCAATTTAAGTAATCACTGAAGGAAAGCAAGTCTTTATAAATAATTGAAAGCTTTTAATAGGATTTGAGCCAGACAACATTGACAGGTCTCATTAAAAGTCAGTACTTAAAACTGTGTTAAAATGTTATTTAATCAATCAGGCTTATCACCCGTCAAAACACGCAGAAGAGCAAACACACATTGGCCAAATTGCTAACTGGAAAGAAAACAGTTTTAATTGTCCTTGTAAATCCTGTGCTCCTTGGTGATAAACCTCTGATTGTTCTTACAAGGCATGTCTAACACGACTAAATGTCAACACACTGATCAAGTGAAAGCTTACTAATCAACAAATTGATGTTGCAGAGCTCATAAGAAATTCTTGACAGAGACAGAGCATGTCACTTGATACACACTGAGGCGCAGCTCTGTGTTTTGAGTTGCCTCAGCTGAATTACACTGATACTTTATCTCCCAAGTCTCAATGTATGGGTGGGTATGAACCCTCCTTTTCACACCCATTGTATGAGCCAGCAGAGAGGCGGCACACAGAGGGGGCAGCAGGAGTTCAGGAGGCAGTCGCCTGCCGCTGTCTAATTACTGCAGAGACAGCAAGGTCAGTTGCAGGGCAATACCCAGCTGGGAGTGGTGTGCTTCCCGCCTCAAGCACAACACAAGCACAACCACACAAACCTGTTGTCTGTGTATTGCTTTGGTTCACCTTCCAAGTGGAGATCTGTCTATTGTTTATTGTTGACAGGTCATTTCTTTAGTTGTTGGTTTAAGAAGAGGACATTTGTATAAAACTGTATTCTTTAAATGTGATAATCTTTTTTTCCCCACATACTCTATGCAAAAATGTTATTTTGCTTCATGGTTTAGGAGTTTTCTTTGCAAGGATTTCCATACAGGCAGCATAAGATGACCTGTCTACCACTTTTATGCTGATAAATTCTGTCATTAACAATAATATTAACCCCTAACTCACAAGGAACTAAGCAAAAGCAAACTACAAAATTCTAAGTTCCAGTCACAATGAGAGAGCACAAAGTTTACAAGGTCAGCCGTATCAATAATTACCCTCCTATTTCCTCCTAACTGCTCTTTAACCAGTGATCAATTGTTATTCACATTACGAAAGGTGTTAAGGCCTCACACCTTAAAATAAATCAACAATGCACTGCTGAAAAGCATGTGACATCCTCTCTTCTTCTCAGTGATGTGGCACCAAAAGACACAATTGCTATTTCAGTGAACAATCTGAGATAGATTATGAACTATGGGATAATAGGTGCACTTACAAGCACTGCCCATGTCACATAGGCAGATCACAGCTGTCAGCTTTCATTTAGCTGAAATTAAGAAAACTTTTCACCCCTCTTTGTAATATTGTATTTTTGAATTGATTAAAAAATAATTATCCATTAGCACTACTCTATTAAATGGAGAATCTTATTTCTCTAGCATTTGGCTGTGTAATGTTCTTTTTCAAGATTGCCAGACAATGGTTAGTTAGCCTAATCTAATAGTATAAAAGAGTCAGCAGAGCATTTCAGATCCAAGCAGGAGTTCATTGTTTAGACTGAGGGAGGTGAGGAGGTTTGGTTGAGATGGAGAGGATGGGGTTAATTCCTACTGAAAAATATTAATTTACAATAAACATGACCTTAAAAAGTTGATATCCAACTGTCCTTTCAAAGCCAGGTCACTGACATGAATATAATGGATTCTGGTTACTTCAGCAATATTTGCAATGAGGAATGTGCTAAAAAGTAAAACTTTCACATTCAAAAAGACATTATTACTTGCTCTTGGACTATTTTGACTCTTCTTTCAATTCATTCAGAATGCTTAACTTATAACTCAAAGGAGACAAATTGAGAATGCTTACAAAGCAATATTTTAATCAGCAAGAGCTACTTCAAAAATGACTTTTTTCTTATTTTTTTTAAGGGTTCATCTTAGTTTTCCTATGACTTTATAAAAGAAACCCCATGAAAACATGCAATGCATGAAAACAATTCAATTCTGGATTTCATTAAAACAGTATGAAACCCTGTGTCTTCTGTAGAAATGCTGGCGGTATTTCTTTGCTGTTTGTTTTTTATATTTCAGCAGAAAGTCCTCTAAATATTAAGAAAGTAGCAAGCTACAGAGATCTGCTGGCAGGGAATGTCTGAAAATAATAGTTAAAATACAGAACTTCTATGCACAAGCCATCGCCGAATCCACTTTGCAAAAACAATCAATGTGTTTCTCTGCAAAAGAAAATCAAACTATAACAAAGAAGTTATCTTACTCTACCTTTTTGGCTCCCTGCTTTGCAAACTCCTTGGCCAGGTGGCTCCCAATTCCTCGACCTCCACCGGTAATCAATACCACCTCCTTGCTTAAGTCCTTCTTGCTGCTTGGCAACAGCGACAGCAAACTTGCCCGAACTATGTGATAAAACATTTGGATCGGGAAGAGAAGCATGCGATATGCGATCTTCAGCTCCATCTCGGAAAGTGTCCCCCCCAAAAAAACACCAGAGGAGTAATGCGCTGATTTGGAGACTTCTGCAATATTCTTATCTACAGCTTGAGAAAGTTTTTATATGAGCGATCCGCGGGGGAAATGTTAAAGAATAAAACCCAGAAGTGCGTTTGTTTTGGTCGCTTTGACATCCTCGAAGCCCATCAGGCTCTTGAAACGTCTGGGTAATCAGTCATTTCTACTTGTCAGCAGCCATCGAGTTGAGACTCAGACGCGTAAAAGACATCCAAGCGACGCAGTGTGTTGCGCGCTACTGAATCCGCCGCGCTCTTTGCTGTTGTGTTCCTGTCCTGTCCTGCTTTATATATCACCCCCTCTTCCTCTTCCAACTATTTTCACTAGTGGAAAAACCTGGATGAACTTAGAGGGGCGGATTGTAAGGGTATTAATCCTGATTGACATGTTAAGTGGGGATGAATATTTAGCTCCAGTGCCCGTTTGCCCTGACTGCTTGCGTATTTGCCTCCTCCCCACCCCCTTTATGTCTCTAAATCGGCGATCAACACCCTCCTTCCAATGGTAACCCCCAGTGCGTCCCAGGTGGGTGCTCAATCTGGTTAGGGAAAATTTCACTTCATAATCCTGCTGACCTGAATTTAACCTCATTGCATAAGAAACAGGAGAATAGAAGTGTTGCAATAGGTTTCATGTAAGCAGCAGGACAACTCAAATAACACTATACTGGTGTGTAAATAAGCTGAAATGAGTTTAAGACAGTGACCCGAAAAATAGTTTGATAATTAAGCCATAAACCAACCAGCTGCCCCTAATTAATTGAGTAAAACAAAAAAGTAAACAAATATTTGAAGTAGCTAAATGCAAAATAAACACAATTCCGATAAAGATTTGCAGGCAGGCAG
>NW_015150570.1:820129-848875 GCF_000732505.1 Cyprinodon variegatus
GATAGATAGATAGATAGATAGATAGATAGAGAATATTATTCGACAAACAGTGTCTTGAAAAACAATAAGCAAACCCATACATGTCTGCTTACTTAACGTCTTACTGTAAAAAGACAAAAGACTGTGTCCTCATAAACTGAAACAGGCTGAAGGGGACCAATGATTTTGGGATGAAGCTCAGGAGATCTTCAGCTCAGGAAGAACAATATATAGATTGTAAATCTATTAGTCATTACTTTCACAAATCTGGATTCACTTGAAGATTGCCCACGAGAGAGCCAAAAGGAGGCACTATGAGACCAAAATGATATGAAAAACTGAATGGACTAGGTTTGCAAAGCCTTAAAAAATTTCTGTGATGACTCATATTGATGGGAGTATCATCTTGAGATGCCTTTTTTCAGCAGTGACATGGACGATGGTCAAAATTAACTAAAATATCTGAAGAACCTAATCCAGTGCAATCTTGGTAGAAAATCTGTGAAAAGCTGCAAAGGGCCAAGCTCCACATTTCAGCAGGACAGTTAACCACAAATATATACAGCCAGAACTCTTATAAAATTGTTTAGATTAAAGCTTATTTATGAAAGGGGGGTGGGGTCAAGGTCCAGACCTAAAAAAGCAAATTCCTTCAAACTTGGATTTTACAAAAATAAGCAGAAATCATATTTCTATTAAATTCAATGTTTTTCCAAACACATATTAACAAGTGTTTCTCAATTATTCTTGAATTGTTTAGATTTAGTTCAAATTTATTACATTACATTTTCATACAGTTCATTAGTTTGGATAGCATTTTTTGTATATTTAGGATTGCTTGTTTGATTTCTAAGCTATCTTTGATCATTAAAAAAAACAACCATTTGAGATGGATGAAATACTTTTCACAGTAGTCTACAAAGTCTTACATAGTCAGCTAGGCAGTTGCATAGTTAGCTCATGCATATATATATATATATATATATATATATATATATATATATATATATATATATATATATATATATATATATATATATGATGAAGACTACATTTATTCTAATATGAGTATGAGTAATGTGTCTCAGACAAAATTCCAGTCTGTGATGCTTGGCACTTCCTCTGTGATTTTTACCAAGAGTAACTGAATGCTTTTTCAGCAACTGTGAAGGTTTTAAAGAGCAACCTCACAATGGTTGCTTTGTGTTAGGCTGCTCTACTTAGGGGAAGCAGAGGGACTCTCGGGGGTTTGCTGCAAACTCTGGGACAACCTCTGTCCAGATGCTGTTCTTAATTTTAAAACCTCTTGAATGTAAAGAAATGTATACACTTTATAAAATGTTCTCATCAAAGGTTTTTTCAAGTTATTCATTTTTCCATTACAGTTCATTGCATAATATATTTCTGTCTATATCACTGAAAGAGGCTCTAGCCCTAAAAACATATAGCACAAGACAGAAATATGAGTATGTATAAGAGGGTGCAGCCCATCCATTTATACCCAGGCTATCACTGCCATCTACAGATTTGTGGTGAAAGTTCAGATATAAGCTTTTCCGAACAGGCTTCATGAGGAAGTTTCAGGATTTTTTCCTTGTCACTCATACCCAACAATAAAAAGGCACCCTGCAGCAAAAGGATTTTGAAATGAACGAATTTCTCTTCAAACCAAGAGTATTAAAAAAGTGCTGAAATGCCTCAAACTGCAACTTTCCAAATATGTGTGAAAATCTTTCCACTGGAATGCAGCTCTATATAGGGTTCTCTAATACTGTGCTGTAGTTAACCCTGGAAAGCTGGGACTTATATGAACAACTGCAAGTAGTGTTACAAAACAGCCTTGCAATATATTATATATAGCAGAATAATTTTTTGCCTTGCATCAGGCTGTCAGAGATGTTCAGTTTTAAAATCAAAATCAGAATATATTGTCAGAGATATAGATAGGGAAAAAGTGTAAACAGGTAGATGAAGAAAAAGTTCCCTTGTGACTTACCCTCTGCAAAGCAGACCAGCTACACCATGGACACTTGCTCAACAATTTTAATAATTGGCTTTGCTCCTCCAGCAGCAGCCCTCATTTTTCTTGTAATTGGCCTTGTGTACTCTGACCGGATGAATTCAGATATTCCTCGGGGGGTTTCAAAGAGTGGTAAACTGCACAGCTCATGTTTGTTTGTTGGCATGGCAATTGTGGATCAGCAGGATTGGAGCTCATTGTGTTTCTTTAATGGTATTGTTTTTGATTAAAAAAAAGAATGTTTTTACTAGATACAAGAGTTTAAAAAAATCCAACTCTTTTATTATGCTACATGTTGCTGTCCTTCTTTTGTCCTCCAACGACTGATAAAACCAAGATGAGAGAAATTTCAGATAAGAAATCACGTCTACCAGAGCTGCACAGAGACACAAAGTCGTGTATTTCCCTTCTTTGATGTTGTCATACTAAACACACTCTCTCAGACAGAATAACCTTCAGTTTGACTTTACTAGTCAAGAATACTTTTTTCTTGTTTGTTTTTACCATATCTCTCTTTTGTTGTAAGTCTGTGCTTCCCCTGATGTCAATACTGGATACAATATTGTTTTAGCATAGGTCATCTGGTCAGCTACATCAATAGTTACATTTCTGGGCATGTGTATGTGTGTTTCTGATTTGGCATTGGAGTGAGGACCATTTTTTCAGTTTTGCCACCAAAGTGAGAACCATTTGTTCTAAACTGATGCTATTTTATTGGTCCTAACCTCCTATTTTGGGACAAAGATGTGAATTGAGTTTAGGTTAATAATAGGTATATATGTATATATTGGGTGCAATGCTTAGGGCTAGGGTTATTGCTACAGTATGGTTAGGGTATAGAAAGGGTTGAAATTGACTGAAAATCGTTTAAATTATCAATCATTATATACTTTCTTATTTTATCTTAGTTTTTAAAGTATTCCTAATTTTTTAATCCATCTCTATTTTTTCTCTCACTTTTTTTCTCATGTACAACACGTTGAATTGTCTTACCAATGAAATGTCCCATATAAATAAACTTACCTTTCCCTCCCAATGAGCTAGCTTCATTGTTCTTGTACATGGCAGGACTAGTGATATATTTCCTGCAAAGCTTTAAGTAAAATGAGTAGGTCAAAGATAACAAAATGTAAAGGTTGTATTACATGAAAAAGTCTGTGTTCTTAGTCAAAATCAAATGATTAAATTATTTATAGATATATTTATAGCATAAAAAATGCCTTGGAGAACTTTAACTTTGCCAAAAAAAGAAATTTCCAGTTCTGATGGAAATGATACCTAAGTGTGTTTTAAAAACGGCTTAAACTTTTTTTTTTAAAGAAGGAAAAAAAAAAGGCTTAAACTTACGAAACACACCTCCCATACAAACCCTTTTATCAGGGATTAGAACACAGCCACTGCTTTTAAATGTCAATAGTCATAAAGAATGCAATACATGACATGTCAACAGATCTGATATTTTTTGAAGATTTAATCAACCTATTTTTGTTTAGAAATGAATTTAAGTTAAATGATACAATGAATGAATAAGTCAATCATACATATTATGTTATTAATCTTTTAATAATTTTGAATTTTTCTTTTTTTCACAAGACAACAAGCCATGTCATACATTTCAAATGAAAAAAAAAACAAACGAAAAAAAAAAATAGTTCAAATGTACTTAAACTTGACTATGTAAAAAAATTATATGAAATCTATCCATCAGGGTGAAAAACATTTATTCAAAGATATTCAAACAGAGTTCAACTTTATGATGTTACTTCAGGTCAGTCTCCCATTTTACCTTGGGTATAACTGAAACATGCAACAACTAACTGTGTTGCTCTCTTCCCTTTCACACCTCTTAGCTAACAATTAGCCCCTGACCACAGGGACACTACTGGATGGCTGTAGGCCTGGAACGTGTCATTTCCTGTCTATGACTGTGACAGAGTTTAGGCTGGGTTCTAACAGAGCTGCAGTCAGAAAAGACAGCACAGGGGCTTCCCTGGCAACCATCCTGTGCCAAAGGCTGGCAGGGAGATAGGGCAGACATCTGCCATTCCCCTGCACTCAGGTCCTAATCTACCTAGTTCCTGCAGATGGCATATTTCAACTTGCCTTTATACCAGAGAAATCCTGCTGTGGCCATATTGTTTTGAGGTTGGATGGCAGGCTATTTTCTGCACAACTTGGATGCTTGTGTGTTTTCAGAGAAGAGCTCAAAAGGATCGCCCCACTGAGCTAAGGTCTTGCTATGGAAAGTGTCTCTTTTTGTCCAACATAGTGCCATGCACAAGGTTCTTATAAGCACACACTCCTAGAAAATGTTTAGGAGAAAAATGCTAGTTTTGAATTAAAAGATTTTGCCTTTGCTGTTTTACTGACAAATGACTCTTATTTTCTAAAACTCTTTGCTCCTCTAGTCATCTGATAAAATGCGATAACTGGTTTCCAGCAAATAAATCACAGGAATCTAATCTTTGTTTTTCTTTTGTAGATAGTAAATAAAATGAATTCTATATTCAATCTTCTTCAAGAGTTTATGAAAACCTGCTTTAATCCAACATTGGCCATCATAGAATTTGCCTTGAAGAATATCCAACACGGTGGCAATTATATCAATAAATAAGGTATTACTACAAAAAGGTAAACATAATGCCTCAACCCAAAGGTATGTATGCCTTTCTTTTTAAGATGTAAGACATCTCCCTCTGCCAACAGTAAACACAGCTTGCCTTATTTTTAGTGTTTGCTGTATCCATGGCAACAAAGCTTTAGCTTTATTCCTCTACTAAGGGATCACGCGGATAAATCTTCATGTTATCTTTTTGATTTAACAGCCTAGCAAAGGAGAGTCATCAGATTTACCTGTCTAAAAATATTTGACATCGGGTAAAGAATGGTATTATGTTTGATTTTACCCTAATGTTATGGGGAGTGTTGGCCTTGTGGTTAGAGCCTTGTGCTCTGAGAAGGTGTCAAGTACCAGGTAAAATCCACACAGCCTGCAATCTGGGTTCCTTAGCAAAACCCTTAACCCCACACTACTCCCCAGGTGCCGCAATTGGCAGCCTGCTGCTCCCCACAGGGATGGGTTCTATTCAAAGAGGGAATTTCTTTGCTTGTACTTGACATTGTAATGATGAAAAAGATTAATTCTCTCACTATTCTCTATTAAAAGGTATAAATGGACACGAACCAGAGGGGAAGGGGGGGAGAGGTATAGAAACAGAAAGTGTGATAAGGTAAGTCAATGCAACTACTGACCACTTGACCTATTGATTGCAGTAATTTGAAAGTGCAGGTTTATCTAAATATAATTGTCTTTTATCTGAAAATACTGATTATCTATTTTCAATTCAATTTATTTATAAAGTTATTTATATAGCGCTAATTTGCAACACATGTCATCTCAAGGCAATTTTCAGTTCACCAGATAATTTAGTCAAATTGATTCAAAGTTTTCTATCTAAGGAAAACCAGTTGATTGCATCGACTCATTGACTCGAAGGCAATTCCTCACACTAAGCATGCTTGTAGCGACAGTGGAGAGGGAAAAACTCCCTTTTAACAGGAAGAAACCTCCAGCAGAACCAGGCTCAGTGTGAGCGGCCATCTGCAGAGGCCGACTGGGGTTCAAGGAGACGGAAGCAGAGACACAAAAAGCAGCTGTAAAAGGCGGCCCCATCCAGGAAACACACAGCCAGGCAGACAAGCCCCGTGCCAGCTCCCATGTCAGAGGATGAAGAGAGCACATCCAGCCAGTCACAGTCAGAGAAACAGGACTACACTGGAAAACAGGCCAATCTAAAAAACAAAGTTGTTGATGGCTGCAGAATTTTGGTTTAGTTGGAGGCTTTTAACTGCAGTTTGGGGACTTCCTGATAGTAAAGAATTACAATATTCCACCCTTGAAGTAACAAATGCATCGACTAGTTTCTCAGCATCACCCCTGGACAGGATATTTCTAATGATTTTAATATTCCACAGATGAAAGAAGGAAATTCTAGAAACCTCTTTGATATACATAAATGACAGGTCATGATCACATATAACACCAAGAATTTTTACTTTATTATCTGAACTCAATTTATACCATCAAAATGAAGAGACTGACTAATCAGCTTCTTTTGAAACTAAATCATACTACTATGCCCTGATTGTTTTTGTATTATTTAGAACCTCAGTTAGCAGTATTACAATATATTGCGAGGTTATTCAGGAAGCTTGGTTCATCTAACATCATCTTAGTCTCCTACTAGGAAGGGCTCAAATAAAAGACTGATTGCATCAAGAAGAGGTTTAGCGATCGGCTGCTGTTTTAGAATTTCAGAGGAGAAATTACTTTAAAAATACGGTGCAACACTGTGGATCAATAGTGAAATGTGATCTTTGCTGATCTTAGAGCTGGGCTCATTTCTCTAGCCTCTATATATATCCCTCTTCCCTCATTGCTCTTTGCTGTCTGTGTGTGTTTATTCCTTCTGACATAGTTCACTCGGAAGCCAACAATAGCTAACAGCACCATCCATGTAGACCGCAGACCCCGGTGGGACTTTAATGCAGACGTCTTTGAGAGAAGACCTGCCCTGCTGAGAGCTGAGGTCAGCCCTTAACTGCTCATTCAGGGCATTAACATCAATTGAATAGCTGTCACAACTCTGTGAGTCAGGGTTTTCTTCTATAAATTGTAGAGTTTTGCATAATATTGATGGCTAAGATAAAGGCCTGTGATAAAACTCCTTGTCAAAGCAAGTTTCAGCTAAGACTCAGCAGACATGAAAAATCTGTTAAATCATCAGTACTAAAAGGCACTTAGAGGCTAGTTAGAGCAATTTGCTGGTGTCACATGGGAATCCTCTTGAGGAGTATTGAAAAAGAAGCAATCCTACCCTGCATATCTCAATCCCATGAGGCTTTGTGCATACAATATTTCTGTATATTGTTATTGAGGGACTTCCATACCGGATTATATTTCACTTTCACTCTTCACCATCTTCATAAGAGAGAAACTGAAATGAATATTCATATTTCTAATTCTGTGTTCCATAAAAAAAATGACATTGTTTTATAAGGATCAGATTCTTTTACGTTATGGTTAACAATGTGTATACAACCCTTTTTTAACTTTCTGCTACCTCCTTGTGTAGGCATGTAATTGTTTAGTCACTCTACTGCACAAATGTTCATATGTCCCATGTATGCATGTGTTATGGTAAACCTACAAAACTAGTCAAGCAAAGTACATGCTTGTTAACTTTCTAAACCACATGATGGTGCTATAGCAGCATATCACCCTCTGTCATTCAGGTATATAACTTCAGTTTGTAGTTTGAGAAAATTCCTTCGAAAATATTTTTTGTTTATATTAATGATGTTTAGATTCTTGTGTTAGATCTTTGTGTTTTGATAATATTTATGTTTTTTTCTCCAGTTTGAAGGCAAAAAACAAGCAAACCAAGAATACAAAAACGGCATTCTTGGTGGTAATCAGAGGTGGCAGAGAACCCCAAATTGTAATCAAGTTGGAGGAACAACTCTTTATTGTATTTTTCCTCAAGTAAGAGTAGAAAGAAGCCATCCGAGCCATTTTAGAAAACCATTTTCTAAAAAGCCTACTCATATTCTTAGTAACTCATCATAATGATTTACTGTTTTAAATGATGTAATAAGACAGATTAAATGTAGTTATCTGTAATCTCTGGTATTTGAAAGAGTATCATGAAATCATTAAAACAAACACATCTAATGTATTTCAAACAAATCCAAGCAGAAGAAACACTTTTTCAAATAAAGTTTCTTTTTAACATAAGAAAAACATAACTTCTTACAGTTTAAAATGTATATATGTTAAAAAGTGTAAAATATCCCAAGGGAAAATATTGTTTTATTTATTATTATTGGCTAAACCTCCAAATGTCATAACGGGTTTACCAGATATATAGTAAGCATATGTATTAAAAAGGAACTCTCATTTTGACATAAATAGGAAGTATATGTCTTTTTTTAAAGCACTTTTGTTGGAAACAAACTTGTTTGTTATTCAGTGAAGTTAGTCATGGTCGATGGAGTAGGCTAACATTTCTTTCAAGTAAGAGGAGCGATAATTTATGATATATAACTTATATAACTCAAATTAAAGTAAAACATATTATGAAGTAAAATAGTTCGTAAAATAGATTTTTTTTCATAAGGTTACTTAAGTAAATATAACCGAGTAAATGTAACTGGTTACTATCCACCTCTGGTGGTAAGTATTATCTATGGACTCATAAGTAGTAAAACATACTTTTGTATTTGTATTTGATGTTCATTAAAAATAGATTACATAGGAAAGATATCTGACTTTTATAAGAAAATTATTCTACTCATTGAGCCAACAGATTATTTTTAACGAAAGGATTGTTACGGCAATGACAAATACCTGCAAAATGCTAAATGTCACAGATTAAAATGTGAAAAAATGTTTTGCAAGCTAACAATTTATTTGCATGGCATACCCATTTACACTCTGTCATTTCTTTAAAGAGCAACTTTAGATAATTGCATTGTATCCAGACTAATGCATAAGATAAACCCATGGCTCACACAGATGAGCACAGAGGTAAATTATCAGTTTATTGCATAAACTATGAGTCTTCAAAATTAGATAACTAATTTACACTAGAATGTTTTCATGAATTACTTTTTTCAGTAAAGAGGTTAAGCATCTGGGATGGCATTAAACTACCAGAATGGGAGAAAGGAGTGGCAAATCAAAGCAGCAAACAATTAACATGGCAGCAAGTCCTGTGTAAATCTAAACAATCAGTAATCTGACTACCATTAAAAGTCTAATCTTTTTAATCTACTGCCAAGCACAGGACATAAAAAACACATATCTTTGTTTAATACCCAGTCCAAAAAAAATGTGGTTTATGAAACATTTGCATTGTGGCTTTATGACGATGGTATTAAAATATAATTTCATATAAATGGAAATGCAAGGTTTACAGATTTGTAATTAGTTGCAAGAAAATAAAATTCCCTCTGCCAGTTATTACCCATGTTTCAAACATCCTCTTATAGAAGTATTTAGCTGCTATAACATCTTATGAAAAATAAAAACATCTAAAACCTTTTTATACACTTGTCTGTCGAGGATTCATATCAGGTAGTGAAAGGACAAAGGGGAACAGTAAACCCTTGGCTTTAGAGAGGACACTCATCTCCTCATCTGCAAAAGCAGGAGAGATCTCATCAGCCTCGAATTTCATGGTGAAGTGTCGGCTGAGGCAGTAAACTGTTCCATCCATTGCGATACACTGGAAGGCCGGGCAATGAAGCAGTCGCTTTGAGCTGCACTCATACCAAAGTCGTGCAACTGTATGGTAGCGGTAAACACTGACTCCCAGCAGTGGGTTAACTTCAAATCGATAGAGAAATTTTCCCACAGCAACCATATCTATAGATTTGTCTTTGTTGCCCACTATAAGACTTGGCCTCCAGGTGTTTGTCTGGGGGTTGTAGCGAAGTAGCATATATCTAAGAGTACCCCCTGAAACAAAGAGCTCTCCACTGCACACAGTGACATGATGTGCAACAGCAAATGTATCATTAGGTAGTGGGGCCACAAATGTCCATCTGTCCTGTCGGGGGTCATAGCGCTCCACAGAGGAGAGACATTCCCCTCCAATGGCGTAGATGTAGCCCTCCAGTGCTGCCAGTTTGCAGCGGGGCCTGGCTTCATTCATAGGACTGATCTCTTTCCAAATAGATGTCAAAGGATTGTAGCAAAACACTCGCTTTGAGGGTATCATTTCTCTGTCACTGCCTTGACAACCTACTGCCACAAATAAGTAGTTATCCATTGTGCACATAGCACAGGCTTTAGAGATGACCTCCTGTGGGATAAGACAGAGAGAATGCCAGACGTCTTTGTAGTCATCATAATAGTACATTGCACTAGACATGTTCCTCAGCTCTGATTTTGCAGTCTGTCCTGCTGTATTTCTCAGCCAGTCCTGAGGGACCATATCTGCAACTATGACAAATCTTCGCCCTCTCATTCTCTGCCTCCTAATTCTTTCCCGCTCATTAGCCGTTAGCTGTCCATAAAGGGTGGGGTCCCTGAGCACCTGTAAGTAGTTGTCTGACATGACCTCCAGGGCAGCCTGATGAACAGATTTGTGGCCAGTTTTCTTGGCTTGATGGAGTATCTCTAAACAGTTACCAAGATCAAGATTACTTTTTAGAACTTCCAGATCTGTGCCAAGGAAGATTTCTGCTGGAAGTTGCATGAAAGAAGCACTATTCTCGACATCAACCTCTTTTTTATCTTTTGCGGTTTGAAGAAACACAGAGTCATTGCTTGATGGGGTCCTAGAGGGAGTCACTGGGGGTGAGTTTCTTGAAACCTGAAATGGAAAGGAAGTGGCCAACTGTCGTTCTGCAGACTCATAGCTTTCCTTGTATAGGCCTGAAGGCCTTTCGGGGTGCCTCAGGCTTCCTTCTGAAAAGTCCTCTGCAGCAGAGCTTGATGGAAGAACGAGATCACGCATAATGATAGGACTTCCAGATGAAGGAGAATCACTGAAGCTTATGTTTTCTTTTCTATAGGTCCTGTTTGTAACAGTGTTCCTCTCATAATGGGCAAGCAAAGGTTTTGAATCTTTAACTGAATGAGATTTGGACTCAACGTAATAGTCGTATATTTTCCCGTTTACAATCTTGTGTCCTGATCCATCCAGTACTACTGTGGCATCTTCTACCTTGATCTTTGCCTTAGAGAGGAAACTGGAGTAGACCCCCTGGTGCTCTAAGTCCTGCCTTAATTCTCTGCCAACACCCACACCACCCTCATGCTTTGTCCAAAAGCAAGGGGAGCGACGTCCAGTGATAGCTGTCATTCTATCATCTGTTGGATCATGGATCTCCAAAGCAGATTCAAATGCAATATTAGAACAGGAAATAGTTGGCAGATCCTTCTGAAGCATTTCCTTGTCCATGCATTTATTTTGATCAATATTTGATGGGCTACATACCTCCTTGCTCTTATCAACTTGTTGTAATGGAAATTTAACGTGTATTCCGTGGGTGCTGTCAGATTTCAAGTCATCAGTAGCTGAGTCATGCTTCCTCTCATCATCCTTGTCTTGAAAACACAACTTCTGTCGTGTCCTCTTGTATTCATGGCTGGCAGTATTCTGTATCTCTGTGTTTTCCCCACCACAGGGCGTGGTTTCTTTCACGTCTTTGGATCTGTAGAATCTGTAGGCCCAAGAAACCAATAACACAGCAGCTGCAGAGAAACTAAGTTTCAGCAGCAGCTGCATGTCAAACTGGTCACGCAGGTCTTCAATAGGCATAGCTGAAGAGCTATATGAGCAAAGCTCGGCTGACTAAGCCTCTTGAATAGTTATAGTCTAAATGCCCCAGCTGACTGAAGCTGTCTGGTTTCCATCGTAAAAGAGCTGTTGTGATCCAATGACTAAACCTCTGCCCAAAGGATCTAGTGTAAAATGATAGCTACAGAGGAGCAATTTGCATCCCTTGCTTTGCAGAGGCGGAGCGTTTTTATGCACCACCTCTTACTAGTCAGATGTACTTTCTATACCAATCCACGGAGTATCCAAATTCCAATGGGCAAATGTTTATTTTGTTTAACACGCTCTTGTTCTTCTTAAAACCACCCAAGTGTCACCTTAAAATGTTGATCTTTAACAAATTTAAAATTGTCTTTTGAAGTGCTGGATTAAACCCTTTGGGTGTTCAAATACCATTGAGTGGTTAATGAAATAATTTGCTTTGAAAAATTGTTAAATACATAAAATATATGGCTAGTACTCTAACCTCCTACTGTGTTTAGAGCTGCTGGAACAAAGCCTATTTGAATAAGGGGTGGAGAGTTATGATAGGTTGCATTTAGCAAATGCTTAATAACCAGGATATGTCTGTTTGCATAGCTATGACAGAGAGTAAAGGTTCCTCCCTGTGCCTGCAAAGATACTTAAACTACTATCTCAGAAAAGGGAACATAAAGAGAGATGGGAGGGCTGCAAAAAGGTAAATGTAACTTGGTCAGCAATTTAAAAACATCTGTCAGTTAGCCATGAGAATAGAAACACCATTAAACGAATTTCCATTGTGAAAGCTGCCGGTGCTTTTCCACTTGATGCAAACATGAATTTCTTTCATACATGAAACATGTCACTCACCACTTTGAAAGTGTGTCATCTGTGGTTTTTGATAACATACAAGAGCAAGCCTACAATCAGGAATAAAAACACAACAAAACAGTGTTTATTTTACCAGCTCTCTGTGGAGAATTATAAAGATCGCTATAAGGGATTCATTCAGAGGGTGTGTCAGGTGTCCTGTCAGCTGTGTGTGTGTTATGATCATCTGATAGCCAAGCCTGCTGACAAAAAAAGGAAAATGAAGTCTGCACGCATGTATGTCAGAAAAATTAACATATAGTCCAAGAAGGCAGCTTTTTATTCTCACTATAGCTACCAGCAGAAATAAAGCAAGAATGTGATTGTCATCAACAGGCTTTTGTATGTGAGAGACTTGGACTTCTCACTTACACCATCTGTTATAGTTGTTCCGAGGATGACAACATGAGAATATAAATTAAAAGATACATTTTAATTGGATCTTCCAGCTTTTTCCTGCAATTGCTACACTTGTCAGCATAGCTTGAAACAGATATGATGTCCCAGTTAACCATTGAGCTAAGCGTTGTTTTGGTAGGACTTTTCTGACAAACCAGTTAAATTAAAAAAAATTACAGAAGCCCTCAGGCTCAGATTATACACACAGTTTCCAACTGTCCATAACTCTACTAGGAAACAGCAAATATGGGATTAAATAGAACAACCTTCTCTCTAAGTGGCAGAAAAGTAATTTTGTTCAAAAATGTCACATTTATTGCCTGTTTGGTCTAAGTTCATGAAGAGGAGAGAAAAGGGAAAATTTTAAAAATAATTGCGGACAACAACTGTACAATCCTCATACACACACAGATAGACAGTTATAATGTGCTTCTTCTGCCAAGATGATCAAGTCAGGTCAAGACAATTTGCATATTCTAATGCGTTCATAAATTGAGCCATTTCCCCACCTTCAATATGAAGTTAGTGATAAATGCAAAGGAAAAGGCAGAAAATTGCATACTGAACAAAATTACAATGTAATAATTCTTCACAGTGGATAGACCAGAATTAGTGTCCTTTCACACCCTCAATAGTATAAAACAGGAAAATGTGTCTTGAAACTCTATGTTTTAATGTTTGTGTAATGTAGCAATAAAATCGGAATGCAGCTATATCCAATAGCTGTACTTTATATTCAACTAAATTTACCCCAATGCCCCCCACCCCACCCCACCCTCAATTTCTTAGCAAAGACTTAAGAAAATGTGAGGATATTATAGAATAAAACAAAAGGTCCATTTTAAAATAAGATGCTTTTCTATATAAGCAATAGATAAAACATCTCAATTTGCATGTTCTAATTTGCTGGGATAAACTGAAACTGATCATCCTGAATTCCAGTAACCTTTCCAGAATATGCAATGTTTCACATAATATATCTCTCAGAAACATGTCCAACACTTGCTCAGTTGTAAGTAAAGTCAAGGCTTGTGAGTTTATCATCTCTCCATTTTAATACAGGTGAAATGAAACAAATGCAACAACCCTGTTTACACAAGCTGCCTCTTGTGAGCTCCTCCCTGGAACGGCGGCTAAAATGATCCTACTTGATTGGTACTGTCTGGGGAAGAGTTACGCATTGTACACAATGTAGGTCACAAGTAAATAGCTGGGTTACAGGCTAGTGACAAAGAGCTGCAGTGCTGTCACTTGCAACACATGAAAAGGAGAACGAATCTTGAAAAGTCACATGCACCACAACCCCAGAAAACAGACATATGGACTTTTTTGTTATTTTTTTACCTCTGTCCATGGAGAACAGATTATTCATATAAAAAGCCAAAGTGACAAACAGAAAGGATGTATTTTCTTTCCTCTCAATCAAGAATTGTATCTGAAAGTTCAATGAAGTACAAACAAAGCTGGAGAAGCATACTCCAACAACCTCAGCACCCATTCCTCAACATCAACCATATAACTTCTTTAATTATTTTTAGTATTTACACTGTAGTACACAAAATACACTCAAAAAAGAGATTTCTCCAGTTCTGTCAATGTATTGAAATCTTCTTGTACATTCCAAGCCATCAGAAATATATATATTATATATATATATATATATATATATATATATATATATATATATATATATATATATATATATATATATATATATATATAGCTTTGTTGGACATCTGGAGGTCTGTTCTCCCATGACTTATCAGTTTGTTGCTAATCGGGTCCATTCCAGGAAATGTAATAGATGGGATTGGTTGATAGGATAGTGCAGTCAGTCAATGCCGGTTCCATTTGTCCACATTTCACTAAACACCAATAATATTGTTATTTATCAAAGAAAAAAGAAAAAAAAAAAGAAAGAAAAATAATTTTTTTTCATCTTCATTTTGAATCATCAGATTTTATTTTATCAACAGGCAGACGGGGGACAAGAAACAGAAAAAAAGGTAATAGGATGGAACTATATAGGACGCGGTAACTGTAGAGTTCTTTACTTTGTTCTTTTTGTATTATCTTGAATATAATTTGTAAAAAACAGTGAAGCACCTTCATGTGGTGGCACTGTTTCTTGTTTGACAGATGAAAAGAGTTGTCTGTTGATGACTTGAATAGGCTTGCAGGGTTCTGGAAAGTGTCAGAACTGTATGTGTGTTTTTCTGTAAGCATATTTGAATATTGGGTGCTGTATGGGCAAAATGTGTGTTGTGATGTGTGGCGAAAGGGTCTTGGGAAAGCAGTTTCACGTCAGTCCTGCTGTGACTGAAAGAACAAGTGCAAGCCACGTCAGTCCACACTTTTCTATGCGAGTGGCCTCATCTGCAAAAAAGGAAGAAAGAAAAAATAAATAAATAAGAAATTGATTCCTGTCAGGTTCTGTTGATAGTATTTAAATACATAAAGATTAATTTGATATGAAAAAAAAAAACTGTACACAGTAAATTCCACAGAGTTAAATATGCAGCGTCAAAGTTCATTGACTCCTTTAGTCAATGGCAGTGGCAGCCCACTGCTCCCCGAGGGGATGGGTTAAATGCAAAGGTAAATTTCCTCCAATGTGAGATAAATAAAAATCCAAATATTATTAATACATTTAACGCAGATTTAGAGGTGGACCAAATGCACTCAGATTGGTGTTAAATTTCACTCTTAAAGTGTTATTTTAAGAGTAAAAAATAGAAATTTAAAGTCAAACCTGTTTAAGAATGTGTTCTTAGTCCCCAATAAGACCATAGAGTGATGGGCAATTTGAATTTTAATTGCTAAATTTGATCGTTGTTACATTTAGAGAAATATTAGATAATATTTAAATCTAAGAACAGCATCTCAGCCACTAAAATTGTAGCCTCCTGTTTAGCTACACGTCACAAAACAGATATTATGCTCAAGAGAAAAAAAACATGTATAAGCATTGAAGTAACATTTCGAGAAAATTAAACTTTCGCAAAAATGTGTCTTCGAGATGGACCAGGACTCTAAGTCAAATATAGTAACAAAGTATTAGAGACAGTAGTTGCAGTTGTTCCCTCATTCAGGGATCAATATAGAAAGGCATAACCTGCATACAGGCTTATGTCAGACATCTTTCCTATCCAGGATTCAAAGGGACCCAGGATTCAAGAGACAATAAAAGAAAAACTTTTGACTAGCAATCCCAAAGCCCAGATGTCAATCCCATAGAAAATGTGTGGCTCAGATAATTTGTGACTCATTTCACCTGCCACAAAGTCACATTTACATTACAAAGACTTTTATTTCAGACAATTTAGAACTCTTTGCGGTTCAACCATTTTCCGTCATTTAGCTAAAACTTTGAAAACCTGTTAGTTTCTGCTTATCTAAGATATTCTTTTAGCCGATAATAATATGCTCTGCCAGATTCATTTTAAAGTTATCAGAAACAACCTCACTGAGCACTTCACTGAGTTCATGTGCACTGATCGACTACAGCTATGCAGCAGGAACAGCAGATAATCCGGCTTTTTAAAGCAATGCATATACTTTATATGTCAACGTGACGGCATATAATGTCTTGAAAAAGCACTGTGGTGGCCAATTAACACAGAAAAAAAGATATTGGAATTAAAACATTTTAGAACTTCAAAAAAATCCCACTTTATTCAGCGTACTCATATACAGTCCTGGTAAAGAGATTTTCAGTATCACTTATGCTTATAATTTAAAAGTAATATGAAGTGTTAATAGCATAGATTAGAAAAATTGCCCCCAAAATATAGATAAAATCCAACACCACTAAATCAGAATGGATGAGCCATTCTTGACTTTAGATCAAAAGACAGATTATATACATTCACAAGACATAAATCATAGGAAAACTGAGCTTTTTCTTGTGCATCATAGCGTTTTCTTTTTAAAATTCAGCTTCCTTAACTATAGGCACATCAGTTATTAAACTGCTCTGATTTATTCAGATTTTATGCACCTTACTAGGACATCTGGAGAATAAAATTGATGAACAGCTTTGATCATATCCATGTACTAAATTTATGATAGTGAGCTCTGAAAGGGACAGCAATACAACCATTTTTGAGCACAAAACACTCGTATAATGAAAAAAAGGGGTTTTGTGCGTCAATATTGAGTTGTAACAGCACTGGACATATTTTTTTTGCACTTAACTATACCTCAAATTTTACCATGTGGAATAAATTATATTTGTTATGGATTTTATTGGGTGCAGTTTACTGTTTTATATCTGCATGGGTGGTATAAGACTTTTATTGCTTCCTAAAGGATATCCTGCTTTGAAATTCAAGTTAGTGCAGCAGAAGGTTGGTTTTGTTTGTAGGTGTGTCTTTGTTGACATTAACTGTTTATTCAGATTGTGGCTGGGCTCTGGGTTTAGAACATTTGCAGTCACATTGTAAAAGGTGACAATGTTAGGGTGTGCCTGCTTTCTATATCATCTGGTACCGGTTAGACCTGTTATGGAAACAGGACAGTGCATCTGATCAATATATTTGTTAAGATATTTGCTAATGTTTAGCAAATGTTTAAAAGTTATCTGAGCTTTGTAACTATGACATGCGGAAATAAAAATGCAAGTTCTAGCCTTAGAGTGCATTTTATTTTTCTATTCACGTCATGAAACATTCAACAACAACTGGATCACTTTAACGACTACATTCTCTCATTAGGTAATGGGCTCATTCAAGCATGGGATCATCATCTGAGGTGCCCTTCCAGACTACGGTCATGGAGGGAAGTCAACCAGCCATTTGTTTTTCCTCGTCTTTTTGGCTCGGATCTCAGTGCATTTCTGCCAAATGGATTTCTCTAAGACCAGTGGGACAGCTGTCTGCAGGAAGATGTGGAGAAACTGCTTTATGTGCTTGACCTAAAATGCTAAAAGCAATATTTTCTCTTTCTTTATGCTAAATAAAAACAATCCAGAGGAAGCTTGTTATCTCAAAAAGTGGTAAGGACCTGTACACTTGTAACACCTGCAATCTGTTTCCTATTCCTAAAGTGTTCGAAAATGGGATTTGAATTTCAATTTTGCATGCCACTGCTCTGAATGCAGATCACATGATGACAACCTCCTGTGGTTACAATGTGGCTTAATTCTTGACTCAGAGAAACAGCATTTCCTTCTGGAGAGACTGTTAAAAAAATCAGTTCTTTATGGTTAAACGTTTGTCTTAGAGAACAGAATACACTACCTACAATGTCTTGACAACCTTTAACATTTTACTGTGGAGGTGGACAGAGCTACAGAAAAGATCTTCAGTTTCTCTTATCTAATAATTTTAGTTAATTGTTAAATAGCTCAGGTTGATAAGCTGCATCAGAGAATAGCATACTGGCAATCATTTAAAAATGTAATCATCAACACTAGTTTCTGCAAATTTATTTTATATAAAGCCTTGACCAACTTGTGGTTGGTGGTCCTTCCCATCAATCTGATAAGGATTAGAATATTCAGCCTTAATAACCTCTAGACGCTGTGTTGTACATCAATTTGACTTGCATGCAGGACACCTGTGTAAGCGCATTCTGACCCAATTCTGTCCCTGCTTTGACACACCTGTTTCTGTGCTTTCCGGAGCATTTGCATTTTTGGATTTGCATAAGATATGGCAGCCAGGGAAGAAGCAAAATAAAGATTAACTTTGAACAACAAATTGGTGTGGGATGCTCCAAGCATAAAGACAGTGATGCTGGAAAAGGAGTAAGTGAAAACTGCTGTTAAAATATACTATTCTCTGACCAAAGAGCACTCCTTTTACTATATACATGTAAAACTGTTCCTGCTGCAGACTGCTACAAAGTTACACACATACACTGGAGCTTAAACTGAAATAATCATGTCCTGAAATTAATTCTTCAGTCCATTAACAGCTTACTGCATCAAAAATCAAAGAAATAAAAGAGATTGAAAATGGCTTCATAGATCATTTATTTATTTGTTGATTGTAAATCACAATGAGTTATAAATTCTACTTGGCACAGACTGTAAAACAAACAAAAAATATTTATCAGTAATTATAAGCAACTTTTTCATGTAGAGTGTAGTGGCTTAAGATCTCATATGCTTAATGGTCTGAGAATATTTGTCTATATTATCTTTTTAAGCAAGAGTAAACAGTTAAAACCGGCTCAGTAAAACTTAGCTTGACCCATTAACCACAAAGCTGACTTGAAAAATTGAATAATTTTGATTTATCTTGGGGTTTCAAATTTCATAATCGTTGATGAATTACACATTTTTATCTCTAATTAGCTTTGTAACAGTTCCTGAAAATGTGCATGACTACTTTGCTGTCTCACTTTGATAACAGCTGTAGGGCCAAGAATCATGCCTAGTATGTGTCGACTGCACAGTCACTTCACAAACAAATGAATGCAGATTACATGCTGTTGACTAAAGACAAAATTCTAGCTGTGAGAGGGTTTTACAGTAAAGCTGAGATGTGGGTGGAAATGAGCTTTGCTAATCTCGATGAGCCATTAAAGAGTCTTTTGTTAAAGTTCACTCAGTTTTTCTTACCACTGTATCAGGGCTCTGATTGCTATCTCTATAGGGTCGCACTCTAATTTCCTTTTTAGTGAGTTGTGAACCACTTCATGTTTCAGAGGCCCATCTGTTAAGACTGAAAATTCTGGTTTCTTTTTCAGAGCTGAATGTTGTTTTTCTCTTTTCTTTTCTTTCTCCCTTTTTTTTTTCTTTTTTTTTTTTTACACCAAAGCATGATCTACACTTAAGTTCTGAGTGCATAAAAAAATAATTAAATATATGCATCAAATCAGAGTATGTGAGCTAGGGGGAGAAGTTGAACAAAAAATGCTGATGGAAGGGAATACAAAATAGGAAAAAAGTAAGATGGTGACAATAGGGCACAGCCAAATAGAAATGGTTGAAGCAGCAAAATCCTTTGTAGAAAGCAATGGGAGAACAAAAATGAGCACTTTTTAGAGTGGAAAAGAAAAGACAGGCAGATTGCAGTGGGAGACTGAGTGGAAGAGACAGTAAAATTAGATAGATGGAGAGCTGTTTCCACATCTCTGTGGCTTCTCCTTACAATCCCTCACTTTACATATGATAATCTGGCAAACCAGAAATGAGCGCCCCCCCCCGCTCCCTTCCACTGCACATATGAAACACCAATAATCTTGCACTTTTTCAACAGTGACATGCATAGTTAGTCACTGAAGGGGCCTTTTGCCCAATTGTGAACACTGTCAAACCGAAATCCTGTCTCAAATGCTCTCAAGCACCTTGTATTAGACAAACCATTTGTATTTTTGTTATCCTATTAAAAAAAAAGAACATATACTTACATAACACATTTTTTTTTAAGAGACGGCTGAATTACTTACTGTTTGGATTCTGCATGTTTTTCATCATGCTTGGGTTTTCTGTTGAAAAAAGAAATGAAACAATGAAAAACTGCAGCTGCTTTACAGATTATGTGGATTTTAATATAATGAAGAATGGAAATATCATCATTGTTAACAGAATTATAAAGAAAAAAAAAGTGAAACACGTATTACTTGACAGAGATTGTTTTTCTCTAATGGAACAGAATTTTAAGGTTATACAGTACAAGTACACGCTAAACGGCACATCGCTGATAAGAAAAGGCTAAAGCTGGTAAATGGACCTGGGAACACAAAGCTCTGCAGCAAAACAACCACAATACTTTTCAGGGAATAGAGAGGGAAGCGGAAAACAGCCAAGGGCCAACAGGTATGGGTAAGAGATTTGAGGTCCTTACATTTAATTGGCTGCATGTGTCTAACCTGAACAAAACACTGACAAAGTATTTTCAGTGTTCTCACAGGGATAAAGTAATTGCAAAAGGCGCAGCAGGAGGGTTAGCAGAGTGTTAGTAACCACTCTAATTCCACTCTGTGAGCTATTTATAGATCTTAAACTTTGCATGTAAGTAGATGAAAGGTACATGTAAAGCACAACGTGAAACTACTCTGGTCTCATTGGAGCCTCATAAACACAACGGTTCTTTAGAGAAACCTGGTGAAAATTAATGTACTCACATCCATGTGATTACTACATCCAGCAAAATTGCTTAAGTGTCTGTGTGGGTCTCTGCATCTGAGCACAGCTTGTGTCAATCTGAATAACTGTCACTCACGTGACCTGGTTAAAGATGTAGATTATTGTGTAAATCCTGCTTGCAGCTATGGAGCTTTAAAACTAAGCTTTTAAAAACATACATCTTTTATAAGATTGTGTATTTTCTTAAGACCCAGCAAAAATGAGCACAGTCCCCAAACTCTGGGGGGGTGGGGGGTAGTATGGATGTCTCATTCTAAGCTCACAGGGGATGGTGCCAAGGTCACTTAATCACCATTTACTTCCTCTAAGCGTTAGTGGAAGCAATCTACAAAGAGCAGACAGACAGATGGGCCATACTGTTCACATAGCCAATGACACTGGAGGATGCATCAGGGTGTTAAATAGACTTTATTGGCCTTCCTTGCAAACGGCTTCCTTAAAGTAGCTCTTTAACTTTTAAAGTGTATGCTTACTAGAGATGCTCTGCAGTTTGTGAATTTGCAAGACACTTCAAACTATACATTAGAATACCACTGGAAAAATAATTTATTTCATTAGCTTATTTGAAAAGGCAAAACTCATATACTGTATCACATAGTTCTGATAAACAGGGAATGATGATGTATATTTGGATATTTTACATGATTATGGGAAAAGGAAGGACTGTGAAATAAAACCAATTTAAATGTATATTTTTTATGCAGAAATGATGGCTTACTGAGAAGACTGTCTATGAACTGTACAGGAAATGTACTCACTGGTTAGGCTCCCTCTGCATTAAACATTACATCAAAGCACTGTGGCATGGAGACGTTCAGCCTGTGGCACTACTGAGATGTTTCCAGGGAGCCCACAGTAACTCAGGAGCTGTGCCTCTCCACTCTTCCTCTAAACTCTGGGAGGTGATTTCCAAATGAAATACAGCATGTACTCTCAGCTGAAAATATGAGTTTGGACCAGTGAGCATCAGTCCTGTACCCTTCTCCTCATTTTACTTCCAGGTGAGACAGTTGCCAAATTGTCTAGGGGTCACATTACACAAAGTTGCAACAAATGTCGCCTCTGTTAAGGATACATATGTGTTGTGCCTCTTGAAAAGCTGACCTGGCATTAGTACTGAACTTTATTTATCAAACTCTTAAATAGACGTGCTTTATTATCCTCATGAGGATGTTTTCCCTCAAGCTCGCTTCTTTAGAAAAAAAAAGTTTTTGTAGCTAATCATCCTTATCAACAATGAAGAACTTTAAAATACATGTTCCAAATTTGCACCCAGGGTATAATACATTTTTTGTTAAAAATAACATTCATGTAGTGTACTGTAGTCTGATAGAAGATAGAAGAAATTTCTACACAATAAATGCTTTATTAAGGCATATTCATATGAGCTTTGATATAACTGCCGTATGGCCATTCGAGATGGCTCTATTTAAAAGATAGGGCTGTTACTGAGCTGCACTTCTTAAAGGAGAGGGCGCAGAAAATACATAAGAGGTTCTGATTCTGTAGGATAATGTGCTAAATGTTACCTAAAAGAGACAAGGGAAAAATTCTATTATTGTACAGTTATCGATTTTGAAATATTAGGTAAAGTGGAAAGTGAAGATGGAGCCTATAATAGCTATCAAACAAGAAATATGCAGGGAAAAAAAAGTGACACTGCAAGCTCTTGCCTTTAGACAACGCTAGAGTGATTGAAATCAACTGAATTCAAGAAGGCTGTGACAGAGAGACTTTTAAGGAAATGTGCATCATAATTTAATATGACAAGGTAACACTGGAGTGTCATCAAGACTAAAAGAATATGTTTAATTCAAAAATGCAAACCCATTTTCTGAAAGTCTCCTGAGCAAAGTGTACCTAAGGCCAGCCTCATACTGACTACATTCAGTGTCTACTCCTACATCAGCTGCAAAAATGCGACACTCAGCATTGAAGAGTGCATTCAGACAGCATGCACTCTTATTTGCTAAGGAACCAAATCTGCTTCACCCTATCTAGGTCTGACGTGCTGCATGGCTCATCTTTTTTTTTTTTTTTATATTGACAAGTTCTGCTCTGTCATCCATCAAAAATAGACACGATCTATACTTCTGACGGAAAAGGACTCTCTGTCATGCTACACCGCAACGGAACCACTGGGAATTATCGCATCGATCGGAATGGCCTGTATTTGCAACAGAGAGAAAATAGCGCTGATGATTTAGTCTGTGTGAATGAGGGGTAGTAAACAATAACTCCCTTAGAAGAACAGATTAGGTATGCTAAAACCTCCTCAATGCCATAAACACAAATACCCAGCCTTAGCGTTGAACAAAATGTTTTTGTTCCACTATATGCCACGAAAGGTTTTTTGAGTTTCATCACAAGCTACCGATTCCCAAGTGACTTTTTGTCATTGCAAAAAAAAAAGAGCAGATCTAAAAATGTCATTTGTGTGAGAGTTGGACAATTCTTTGGAGAATACTTAATCTCACTAAGTGCTCACTTAAACATGTTTGTATTTTTGAGCCAAATAGCAAACACAATCTCTTATTAATGACACAGTTGCATAAATGATTCATTTTGATGTAGTTATATCAATCTCAAATGATTTAAATATTCATCAAAGTCACTGTAGATAAATGAAATAAAATTGTCAAAAGCTAAACTTCTTGATAAATCTTGTGGATGCAGCTGTGGTTTCAAAAAGAAAAAGAAAAATCAAAATTGTTATTTCTTATCTTAAAAAAATAATAATATTTATTCAAGTTATGTCAATTTGAGTGTTGGGATAACAAATAATTTAGACCAAGGCTTAATTATGTTGCAGACATAAGCATACTTACCAAACACTATGAGACGAGTGTGCGTATCCGTGGAGCCCAAAGGATTCTGGGCAGTGCAGCGATACATTGAACCATTGAGTTCTGCTGGCACTCTCTCTAGAATCAGCTCCCTCCCCTGACGTTCAGCACTGCCATCTAGTAAGCGGCCTCCCACCCGTGTCCAGGTGTAGAGCGGCTCAGGAAATACTTCATTCTATCAACAACATTGGAGGATCACAACAAAACAGATAAAATAAAGAAAGAAAGCAGACGAGGGAAATTAAAGACAGCTCAGAGGGAGAATGTGAATCTCCTCCACAAGATTTTAATCAAAGTGTACATTAATTATACAGACTCTAATTTCCCCTAATCCAATGGCAAGTTAACAACATGCATTAATAATCAACACTTAAATTTACAAAAGCTTTTCTGCAGATCCCCTCCATGTGCTTGAACTTATTGAAAAGCTAGTTTAGGACATCATTTTTTACTTTTTTCTGGACCCTTACTTTGGATATGTTCTGATCCAAAATAGGTCAATTTAGGACCAACTGTTTTAATTTGATAAAATCATCAGCATACATTTAAAAAGGAACTGCAAGAAATCCGTGATGGTGTGTTTATTGTTTGTTAGTTTGCAAATTTCTAATTCTTACAATAAAAAAAATATATGTTACATTTAAATAAACTTGCAATTAATCTATGAATTGCAAGATTCATAGATGAATGCTTAAGATAATTCATACATCAATCCATCCATCTTTATTAAAAGGTCTGGGAAGGAAACCCAGAGAATCCACATAGCTAAGCTCGTATTCTTCTTCTTTTAAATGTTGAGGTTATACCATCATTATCACAACCTGCTGGTCTAGATCAAGGATAAAAACATTATTGAAATGATTTAACAGATTTGTAAAAAAAAAAAAAAAAAAACATTAAAAAGAACTCTAAAAAATATAATGCAATTGTTTTTGGCATCAACTCAATCATATTTAGTTACTTTAACACATCTTTTCAAGTTAGCAGGGTAGGAAACAAAACCATTGTGTTAAAGTAACGAAATATGACTAAGTATTTTTTTTCAGTGTTGTGCAGCTGGTCCCAGCTGCACAACACTGAAACAAGGTGGTGAGAAGACTTTTGTTCTTTCTTAAAGGCTGAGTCCAAAGTTATTAGTCTTGGCATGAAGCTTTATCTACTTGTGAAATTCTAAAACCCAAGTCTGGTGAAGGACAAGAGAACATTTCTTTTTGATCAGTCTGCATACATCAGTACTCAGGATGCTGAAGGTTCTGACTGGATTCGTTTCACGGCCGAGCCTTTGTTGCAACCAATCTTAACTCTGCTCAAAGACATGCTTTAAAAGGATCCCAAGGTCACTGAGCAAGCACAAACAGATGTATAAACCTGTGCTGCCCACAGATCAGTGCTCTAAACCAACAAAAGTATGGAATATTAATTTCTTCTCATAAAAGGAGCATATAAATCAAACATGACATCTGACTAGTGATTGCAGAGCAGTGTCTGGAAAGTCTCAAGGGAGATTTATGCTTGGGTCATTTGTGCGTTCTATTTAAGGATTAGCTCTATTTTCTTCACCTGACTGGCTTTGGTTACCTGCTTTTTGTGTACCATTACTGTCAAACAGACCATCACTAGGCCCCAAGCCAGATACACACGGAACATATCTCTATTTAGCAAGGTCTGCTGGTGGAACAAAGTCAATTGTTATCTATATGGGCTCATGTGATGGTCCAAACATTTAATGGATACCTGCATTGGTGTTTTACTGATCATCATTAAAACACATTAAACAGGTGCAAGTCACCTCCTTTGAGCTCTTTCTTTCTTATCTATATAAATGAGGATTTACTTAAAATCATAAGTGTCTATATCAAAAAAAGCTTTACAATCTTAATTTTACTTAATTTTACTTTACTTATGTAAGGTTCTGTGCTATCTGTAAATTGACACATTTCTGTATTGAATTGTTAAAAATATTGAGTAAGACCATTTACACAAAAAAAAAACCCTTTAACACTTTCTTCTTTCAGACATCTTACTCTCTGTAGGCCTTAGAAAGAGTTAATGCACTTCGGTTTGCATTCAGAGAAAAGACTACTATTTCATACTAATACAAAGATTGTCTTTATAACCAAGATTATACCAATTATAAAATGGATGATTGGAAACCAAAGTTTGTTGAAGTGAATATTCTATGAGCAAACATACACGTAAGCATAAATATATATATATATATTTTTTTCGCTTAGTTTGACTCCAAACTATAAATTCTTAACAGATGTAAATACTACTATTACTATACCATCTCTTTCTGATTTTGTAAAACCAAAGTAAATCCTACCTGGAACCCTTGCACAGAGATCCGTACAGTGTCCCCGACCTTTGCCCTAGTGGGGGTCATGAAGAGTTTGGGACCTTTAGGAGCAGCTGAAAGGGACATTAAAAGGAGACACAAACAAGACAAGGTCATTCTACTGAGTATGGAGAACAGAACCCGCTGGACACCTGTTTTGTGGCAGAGGGAGAGAGACAAATACAATTTCCTGTCAATTAAGGTCACGGAGCGAGAGGCCAGGGACCTGCAGTTTCTTTCATCCAAAGGACTATGCTGGATTTATTCCCCTTTGGAGAGAAAGGGAACTAAATTGGATAGATACTCATTACTGGAGAAGAATGGGAGTGCAACGGGTGGAGTATGGAGGAAGCGAGATAAGGGGCACTCAGAGAGTTAATTCCCTTGTCTTGGTGTGGACGGCAGAACATGGATGGCTTTCGTTGCCACCATCTAAAACAATAGAGCCATGCAGAAAAAGGAACAAAGAGGTTCTAGCATAATAATAATAATTAGGGAAGGGGTACATTGCTTATGCATTGAATTTTGAGAATAAATGTATAATTTGCATTAGTTATTAAATAGTATTTCATTTAAAATGCTAAACAACATTGTATCATGCAGGTTATGTTGCACACTATTTATGAGGATTAACATTCCCCTAAAGATAACTTCTTCTTATGCATTATGTTACAAATGTTGAATCAGAGGTCCAAGAGACACATGCAATAAGAATCAATTCAGCTTGAAACACCTGGAAGTCCCCTACTGGAGTTCTGCAGGTAAGATAATGTTACAGTGTTTCCTACTTAGCTATGCTAGTATACCAATAACTTTTTTTGCATGGGTGCAAACATTAGGAGACAAATTGTGTAGTTGGATTCACTACCTGACATTCAAATGAATGATTAATGATGTATTTAAAAAGTTTTTTAGGTGGAACATTGATTCAGCATATTATTATAAAGTTAGCAAAAGAAAAAAAGGTTTATTATTTAGACAAATTGGGATTCAAGGTGATTTTCTTACATTTACAAAGGTACAGATTTCTATATACAGGCTCAAATACTATATGCATAGACTCTACTGTACTTAAATTTGGATAAACACCCCTTTACTAATGGTAAAAATAAATCCTAAATGTCTTTTTCTCACTACCAACAAGATCCTGACAAAACTATGGCTGCATATTTGACCAGAAATACATAAGCTCAAATACTATATGAACACATCTACATAAACATAAATAAAAAACAGTGTTTGTAGAGTAAGAATATACCTGACAAAAACACTTCACTCTCAATTAGTAAAGATTAAAACAACAGAAAAACGTAACTATCCGACCACAGCATTTTGTAGCTTTGTATTTTTTCCCCTTTAAATGTTAAAAAGGATTTCACTTGCTGAAATTGCTGTGGATGTGGGAGACACCATCTTTTCACCTCCCACACAATACTAGAAAGGTATTTTTAAATATTGGTGCCATGCAGTCATGGAGCTTACAAGGCATATGGCCGGTAGATGATGGCCAATTTCTGGGATTTGCTCCAATAGTGACAGTTGGTGTCCTACGTCACTGCCTTTGATTACGGCAGCATGAGTATGATGGACATAGCCTCTCTCGGGTGAGGACATCACAGGGGAAATGCGCCATGCTCCAATGACACCATCTCCTAAGGCTCAATTTCTTCCCCTTGCAAAATAGAACTGTTGTGACTTCGGGAGAGGTCGAAGAACCAACATGCCTCCTAGAAAAACAACTGTGCATCCTATATCAGGTGTGCTGCGGTGCCAAGGCAGAACATCAACAGGTCGGCCCAGCTGTACAACAGACAGGGAAACCTGTCGTGTTAGTTGGGTGACTGGATCTGTTTAAATGGAGAAGTCAGGGAGGCAGATGAACACATTTAAAAGACCAGACCGTGTCATGAAAAGCCCTAGGTTATTTTAGTGCCAGTATGAACAAATGCTATTAATAGATATCCAATACAATGCAAGACTAATGTATGCGAAGATAATCTGTAGTCAAACATATAACAGTTTAATTTTTATTGTTCAAAGTTATACTTGGATAAATTTAAACTCTGTTAATATGCATACTCTCTTCCACACATCAACCCACACAAACTGAACATCTGCTGTTTGACTTTCTGGCAAAGCTTAGACTGAGGTGTAAAGGTGGCGATCTCTTTCTATCACCACTCTGGGTATAAAAACTGAATTAATTCAGATATTTGTTGATGTTGAATGATAAACATCTTCACTAACCTTAAGCCAAAACAAATTACATATTTTTATTTAGAGGCTCTGTTCATGAACGTTTGTATATTCATGAACATAATAATGAAGAGATCAAACAAACATGGGCATTTTTTTAAACAGATTACCAACACCAACCACCTGCTCTAGTAAAATTTGCATGGGGAGCACAGACTAACTCATGAATATGCATGTAACATGACAGAACACTGGTCAAAGTGTCAGGCTGTCACTTGCTCCCCTTTGGCAATATTAAATCTCTGAAAGAGTTATTACTTCTAAGCGATGCAAAGACACACAGTCTTTTCATGAAAACACAAACATATCCTGATAGAAACAAGAGGATATGTGTTTGAGCACAAATATTTTTTTGACCAATATAAAGGAATGGGAAATGGTAAGAATGATAGTAACAAAATGGTGAAAAACAATCCTCCTTTTTTCATGTCTTTTTAAAATAAATCAATATACCAGTTATCTTGATTAAAAAGCTTACTGTCTTGAATAAAAGAAATACAAGCAACTTACTTCTGAGATGGATCAAGACAAAGCTGGTTAGTAAATGTTTTGCATTTTAAGCAAGCATTGGTTAGAATAACAATTGAACCTTTTGTATTTAGTTTTCTCTAGGTGTTAGGATTTAAAAG
>NW_015150570.1:852269-874216 GCF_000732505.1 Cyprinodon variegatus
TTTTTTATCTGGCCTAGCAGTGAAATGATGAAGGGATTTATCTCTTTTTTTAAGTCCCATTGCCAGAGTAAGTCTCGGAAAAAACAAATTGCCACACCTTAACAGCCGCTATTTAGCAGCTGGAAGCTATTAGGCACTGGTTCCAGTTTATTTTATTGAATACTTTCTTTACAATGTAAAGCAGTAGAAAAATACTTTGAAACTTTTTCACAGATTTCCATAGATTGTGGTGGACAAAAAAACAACGACTTTTGTAACCTCCATTATTTCATAAGTTATCGAGAACTTTACAGGCAATAAGTGATTTTCATAGATCTAAGCAAAGTGACCATGTTTCCTCATTAGAGTGAATGACGTATATTTTAATTAAATGGAAGCTGGTGAGGAGATAAAATACCATGTGAAACACATCAGGCATAGACATAGAGCAGCAAGAGACTCTTTTCCTTTGCTCATTCTTTCCATCTTGCAAGGGATAATGTCTCGGCATATAGTGCAAGAAATGCATGGCTCGTTCCCAGAAGGACTATGCCAAAACATAGGCTTTGAAGTCTTAATTGGATGTGCTGAAAGCCATCTTCGATAAAATAAAACAGAGTGTGCATCGCCCATGGATCTCTATGTTGTCTGTCTATCTAACAAAAACAGACTCACACACAGGCGTAAAACTTTATTTGAAGTTCTTTCATAGAAATATTCCTGTCCTGAACGTACACAGTCTGGATTTCCTTGCTTTTACTATTTTTTAATCTTAGTGCACACCTTTTTCTCCCTAAACTTAACTAAAACCATTATATTTATTGGCATGCCGACATACGAAGCTACTCGTCCTGTAGCTTGATGAAGTTTGATGAAATGCAGCAACTCTGAAACGCTCTTTCCAATTATATAACACTGGTCAGAGTGTCTAAATTCTCATTCTGCTTCTCTAATTCAGGCTGACTTTTTCAATAACGGTGCTAGGTTAACTCAATCTAGTAACAGACACCTCAATGAATTGCCCTGTCACTCACTTGGAGTTGTGCATTTGCCGCTAAACTCGTAATCTGCTCAGCTGGAACACAATTAACCAGCATCAAATGAAAATCAGTGTTGTTCTGTGCACATTTGCGAGGCAACACAAGGAGGTCCAGTCTGCCTCAAACACTGACATAAAGACAGCACGAAATCAGGAATCGAGAAAGGAGAAAATGGTTTAAGGGTTTTAGAGCAGAGACAGGGAAAGTGAGATAGAAAAACAAAACCAGCATGCAAAGCAGATAAACACTTGACTCACCCAGAGTGACCTCTGTCTGCATGGGCATGGACAATGCTGGGTGCTTAACTTCACAGCTGAATAGGGCATCATTGTCCAGCTGTGGGTTGAGGGTCCAGGTGAGTCGAGCCTGTACCACAACAGAGCCGTCGCTCTGAGGGATCTGAGTGTGGCTGAAGTAGTACAGAGGGTCCGTGCTGTGTACCCAGCGGGGGAACTCCCGGCTCACCACTGTCTCTGGAATGACCTCTGTTGCAGGGCTCGGCTCACTGGCCTGCTGGCCCTGAGTATGGACTCGCTGAGGGCTCTCTGTGTACAGACGAGCTGACCGGCCTTCCGGATCAAGAAGGGAGAGGGAACGCTGTAGTTTGGTCTCATCAAGGTCCCTGCTGATGAGTGGCCTGGCTCCTCTCCATCCTGCAGCGCCGGCTGCTCGCTCGCTGGAGTATGGCTCAGTATAAGAAATTACCTCTATCAGCTCCCCATCACGCTTAAAGTACACCTGATGAAGGTATTGAAACGGGGGTATAAAGGGGGTGGGAGGGAAAAGAAACAACGTAGGACATCTTTTTAATAGAATTACATAGTTTCTTCAACAGAATTTCACATCTCAAATATTTATTTGTTTATTTGTTTAAAAATAATTTGATACGGAAAGTATTAAGGCATTAATAATAAAATTAATACAAACTATACAGGGCTCAGACATTTCTCAAATATTTCTGAAAAACATTGTTTATAACTCTATCAAACCAAGATATGTTCAGCTTCAGGGTGAATAGGTTGTCAAGCATTTTTCTTTTGTAGCTTCCAAATACACCCTAAGCATTGTGAATTTTTTCAGACCCAACAGATAAGCACTGATGCATCCTATTTTGTTCTGACATCCATAACAGGTTTCCAAAAGTTGTCAGTAATCTGTTTTGACTAATTGAATCCACTGGACATAATTAACAGAGCACACACCTGCACATGAAAAGCTCTCACGGTTAACAGTGGATGGCTGCATAAACAAAGCCATGATAATTGTTCCTTTGGTCCGCAAGAGGAGACAAAATCAAGGCCCAGATCTAGAGGATGATTTTTACTGCCTTTACAGCTCTACTGCATAACTGGGAATTGGTTCCATCAGTCAGATGAAAAACTAATAAACTAGAGGTACAGAAGAATAATCTGAAGTGTGAGACCTAATCAGCAACATAAAGCTGAAAGTTTGAGCATTAAAACAAAAGCCGCTCCTTAATTAGGAGACCTTCACAAAACCAGAAGTTTATTCTGATAAATTTTCAATCACAAATTAATTGAAAATGATTGATACAGAAAGTATTTTTTGCACCATATGCTTACCATAAAGGTTTAGATGTACATTTAATTAAAAATGAAAATCCAAACTCATACACACTAAAATAACTAAAACAGCAATATTTTAAATCAATATTATTCCATAGTTGTTATAAAGTGAGACAGTAAGAAATATATAAATACATTTAGATATAGTCTCATTATTTCAATGCACTAGGGCTCTGTATGATATCAGATAATTTAAAGCAGCAGTTTATGAGCTTATTAAAATCTCTGACTGCGTAATCTCCTGACAAAAAATTCATAACCCATTCCAGTACATAGCTAGAAGATATTGGCATTGAAACAAGGTTGTATAGTCTTTGCCTGTGGTAATGCTATTTTAGAAACAATGTGCCTTTTTCAATGTTGTTGAATGAAAAGACCGCTCCTTCCACAGCTCTTCTGGGGGACATGTGGTCATATAAATTCAAATTCATGAAGCTCAAAGAATCTTTATCATAAGCTATGAATTTCACAGCATTGTATTCAGGTTTTTGGTATGCAAATTTTTCAAGCATAGCTCTAATGTTCTCTTTCAAGCTGTGATGCCTCAAGCCAACATTTGCAATAGATACAGTACCTGGATAGCATTGGAGCATCAAAATGTGTGTCCTTCTCTATGAAAAGACATTTACCTTTGAAGTGAAAATATAATTTGTATTAATGAAGGATTTTACTTTAGTTTTAAAACTTAAACTTCATTTCTGAATGGATATATTACTTTTACATTTACATGACCTCTGAATTATTTCGACTTTCATTTGAGGAAATTTAAATTAACGGGAAATATTGACCTTCTCTGTCTGCACTGATGTATGTTATATGCTCTGATGACATTAAAAACAATTTTGAGTTACAAAACACTCCGCAGTTGTTCAAATCTACTAGTAGGTTTGTGGAGTTTATGGCTAATTTTACAAATACCAGCCATCTTGAGGCAGGAACACAAGCAATTACAAAGTTACCCTTTATTCAACAGCACTGTTAGTTGTTAGCAATGTTGATTAATAAAAATATTAATAATAACAATAAAAATAATAATACCTACAATACCACAATAATGATAATAATGAAAAGAGGTGGAGGAATTACTAAAATACGACAACTTCTGGATGTTATGAAATTTGTAATGAAAAAGGCTGTCAGTTTTAAATGTATTATGGATTTTCTCTAAAAACAGAGTCAAAATTATACATACAGTCTTAAACAAATCTATAAACCACAACTTGTATTGGGACATAGAAAGATGCAGAGGATCAGCAAATCTTCTGTAGTTTTTTGGAAAAGCCCCTGGCATAGTTAAAGATGGAACTTTAATCACGTGTCTATTCAGAAATAGTATGGTTCATTTAAATATGTTGATTTTCTTAACACTGACAAAAGTATCGTCCATAAATCAAGGAGAGCAGGTATCAAGGGCTTTGGTAAGAATTTACAAAAAACATTAGAGTCGCTTCCTTGTTAAGGTTTCTGGGATTATTTGGATTTTGATAGAACATCAATGTTGAAATTGTTATGGTTCTTTCCTTTTTGGACTTTTCAGTTTTCATTTATCTCTGTCATAATGTTTTGTTGATCTTTGGTTTCTCTTCCATTTAGTGTTATATTTAAGCTGTATTGCATTTTTTGAGTTAATCTCTGTTGCTCTCTTGTGCCTGTCTCCTTCACTCTTGGCTCCCTTCTAGTTACTTCTATCCACACCTGTTCCATATCAGCTCATTAGCCCATTCTTTCTTCTGTCCTCCATATATACAGCTTCTCTTCAATTCCTCATTGCTGGTTTCTCATCATTACTTGGCTCCTCTTGTGTGGTTTCCCTTGCTTTTCATTCATTGCCCTTTTTGATTTAATTAAACCTGCAAGAACACACCCCTCATCTCTGCATTTAGGTCCTCGACTAACCTCCACTCAACAATGACAGAAAAATCTTTTCAAGGTATCATCTTCTGACCTGAACTGTCCCCCACAGCACAAAGCAAATTTTGGTACTGTTCTGCTACGGAATGCACGCTTGTATTATGTAAAGTAAAAATAAAACTAACTACCTATAAATATTGTAACCTTACACCAAAACCAATGGTGAAATAAATTTGTTTTTCAACAAAATAACAATTTCAATTATGAGTTTGGAAGCAGGCAAATAATGATATAGACATGATAATTTGGTCCCCAACATCAACCATATTAAAGTTAGGGACTTTAGACACAACAGAGTCATGCATGTTTATAGCAACAAAAATGTACGACCTCCCTTAAGAAGTCAAAAACATTAAAAAATGATTAATTAATGAAAAGTTCACACTGAAAAATTGCAGCTTAGATGGTTAAACTCCCAACAAAAAGTGTAATCTAACAAGTATAAAGTGTAAGAGTAAATTGCAGCTTTGCTTTTCTGTATTCACAACCTTTGCTAAAAACTTGCAAATATCAATCTCCTTTTATCTGTATTTACCTTATGCTCTGAACCCCATTTTAAAATCCAAATATCACAATATGAAGCATAAACATTAGCCTCATCCCAATGACCCTATTACATCTGCTAGTAGGTCTAACTCTTCACTGTGTACCAAAGCACCTCATTAATTATCACAGCAGGTGGAAGGAGAATAGTGTGGATTAGAGAAATCTCAGCACCTGTTTTAAAGCTCTTGCTAAACAAAGTGGTGTTGGTGTGCAATAACACCTGGTTTGGCTAAAAAATGATATGATGGGGAATTAAGTCAATAAATCTGCATGAATGATTTGTTTAAATCTCCATCAACATACGACTGAATTTAAAGGTAAAATATTGATTAAACATCACCTATTCACTACAAAACAAATGTTCTATCCTCTACTCTTTAAAACTATAATTAACATTTATCTGTTGGCAAAATATTGAAGACTAGCTCAGCTTTTGATAATAATTCTACTGTGACTGCCTGTCTGCTTGAGGTAAGAGAAGGAGAAAAAAAGTATCAAATTAATGTTTCATAAAATCTATGACTGAAGTAAACAACATGTTGCTGCAGGGAAAGTGTGAAACATTATTTCGGTGTCATTATTCAGATTCTTTCATTTCCTCTTCCATCAGAGGCAGATCAAATCTACAATGTGGATAAGAAAACAGAAGATATGGATATGAGCTGACATATGTAGAAATAAAACAGTTAGAGGCCTGAGAGATATCAGTCAGATTTGTGATGAAGCCTCAGGTAAATACTTATGTTTGTGCTACAGTTTTAGATCATTTCTCTCCAATCTGTTTTTCAGCAAGATTTTAATGTAGAAAATCGAGAAAAAATTAGATGGTTTTAGCCTTTCTGTTATAGGCTAAATTCTTATTTGATGCACCAAAAAATTCTAAGAGGTAACGGTGAGCCTAAAGTTAATCAGTACTATTTTTTCTTTATATTTAAAAAAAAATACATTAATACAGAACCGCAAATAAATTTCTTTTCACAAAGATTTTTGCAAGAATTGAAGCTTGCTTGTCCAAGATTTGATATGTAAATTATGTTCTAAAATTATTTTTTAATGTCCTTTCAAATGCACCAGTATTTCAATCCATTAGGAGACTTAAAATATAATATGATTAATTATAAGCAAAATGATTAAATCAACTCACCATTATGCATAATCATCATTATTGTAATAATAAATTGATGATTTATTCTTAAAATTAGTTTAATAAATCTATGATGCCAATTTCCTTTATTGCAGAGAGGATTTGTTTTCCTTTGAGCTTCTGACTAATTTGCTTAAAATCCTGTTTCTTTGACAAATAGAAAAGTAAAAGCATATCCATTCTTTTATTCTATGCATGGGATTGCAAACACTGATTATTTTTGCACATTTGATTATATATCTGCCAAAGCAGCACTTAATCTGTTTTTCACCATGATACATGTCTCCAATAAATTGCTGCTTTCGAAATTGTGACATAGCCCCTTCTGTTGGATAATGCAGTGAGCAAGAGGCTTTTCATGCAATTTAATGCATCACATTTGCATTAATGGAAACGTTTTCTCATATATATTTAAAAAAATAACTTATTAGGTTTTAATAAAATTTTTTTTATAGTGCATCAAATTGAAATGTCCATTGAGATGTCTTAAAGGGGACATATTATTTTAAATGCTTCCCTTTGCATTTAATCATTTATTTGTGGTTTATGTTTCAAACATTTTTATTTGACACAAAAAACAGAATTCAGTTCTGAATTCTACGGAGTTGTGGTCTATATAAAAGGGAACTACCATGCTTATTTCCTCATTACTGTAGCTCCACAGGTCCCCTCTATTCCCTTACTCATTCCTGTTTTTTTTTTTTTATCCCTATGCTGGTTAAAAATGTCAACTAGTGAAGACTTGTTCATCCAGCCTAACATGCAGAGCCAGAGTCAGACCTAGAGTTAAACAAGTGTGGAGGCAAAAAAACTTGCAGAACAAATACATGCATCACGATGGTGTGTTACTACTGTATTTTAACGCTGCACACCCACATCAACTAACTATGAAGCCTAGTTTTACAAAAGTGCAATACTAATATTCACCTATCCATGTGTGATATATATGGTGTAATTAAAATCTGAAATAAAGTTTGTGTCAAGAGATAAAAATGGCAGATATAGAAAAAAAGTTAGCCAGTGGTCCAATACTTTTTTTTAAATAGTTATACAAACAATATGTAATTAAAAGAAAAATCAATATTCGCAAAAAAACATAATAGGGAATAAGGAAAACAGAAATGTTAGAAAACATGACCCGAACAGATAATACTATATCATATTTGGATTATTTTATTTTTGAGGTGTCTAATGTTATGTTATATGAATCATTTTCATCACTTGGGTTTAACCTATAAGACTTAAAATCAAAGACAAAGATCAGGTTTGATTTTCCTTATATAATAATAAATAATGTAATAAACCGAAGAGTCACATCTCTTTGTATCTGGATGAGCTTTAATACTTTTTAGCTTATTCTCGATTGTGAACATGTGTGTGCCTGTTAAGATTCTCACGGAGGTCATACATTTCTGTAGATTGCCTTACACATTCATGCAACGTTCATTGTTATTCATCCTGAGTTGTGTGTAAAAAATAGCATCATGTTCATCAACATCTTTTGTGAAAGGGCACGCTTCACACATGAAGCCTTTTGAGGGACTAAATTCAACTTTTCTGGACACCTACACACTTCAAGCACACAACAACATGAATGTAAAAGCCCAAGAAATAAATAGAAACAGTATATCCCTTTCAAAAAATTTATGTGAACATATTGCTTAATAAAGTCAAGTCACATGTATTGGGACATGTACTAAACATGTGAAATGCCTAAACAAAAATATACACTTTTTTGCAGAAGCATGAGCTCAAACGAAAAAAAAACAAACATTTAATTTAAAAATACTTAAAAAAAGGATTTTAATACTATCACTATTAAGACCGCTGATATATTTTGCATTTATCAACAAACTGAAGTTCAAGGAGAGAGGTGAAGCCAAAGTTATTATCTTCATTTCTTCTCATTGTGCGGCCCTGACTGAAGCATGTACTTAAGCCCCTCTTGTGCCAACTGAACAAATTTTAAGTCTTACTCTATAATTTTACATTTTACACTTGTACGGCCATATTACTCTTTTTCTCTTAGGACAATGTATCTCTTAAATCTCTTCTTTTCTTCACCCCTCTTGCCACATTTTCAATTAGTCTTTGCTGCATTTCTATATCAGGGGAGTTTGGATATGTTTTAACCTTTTTGCTCTATTGCAAAATTTCTGACCATGAGAATTCAGCCTTGTATTTAGTTCATGTTTACAATCTGCTGGAAACAGAAACTTATGAATTATGAATGATGATGTCAAGGCACCTAAACAAAATCAGAAAAGCTAAGAATAAAGTAAAGTATTTCATATTGATTGTTAGGGGTCCCAATAAATGTATAGTTGTTGATTTCATAATTTGTTTTTTTTAAGCTAAGCTTTTTACCCATTCCGACACAAGTACGTTTGTTGTTGCCATCTGATACTGGTGGACTAAAACAATTGTTTGTCCTAAAGTCTTTTAAAGGTGTTCTTAAATTATGCCAATAAACACTTCCAGCGTTGTGTATCTTTTCATGTAGGATATGGAGTAAATAAAAAAGGGGGAAAAACAAGCTTGTTAGGTGGTACATTTAGCTGTCATGGGACCTGGAAAGTAGTGCTCGCTCCCATGTAAAAGAGGATTTTGGAGTGTTTTTGGCATTGCAGCTCTATTGTTCTCTTACAAACAGTGTTGCTGCATGGAATAAAGTGATTATCAATCACGCCTCTGTTATAAATCCCCAAATACTTCATAGTCCAATATCTGCGCACAATGAAGGCAGACAAAACCATTTATTTGATGCTGAAATGAATAAGAACTGAAAAAAAAGGATGTAATTCTAAGCTGGAGCCCATACATAATGCCAAGACAGTGGTGAAATTAGGCTGGGATGGTATGAAAAGGGTTTCACATTTCTCTCTGAATAGACAGTGATGAAAGCACCTGCACTCTGAACACAGCCAAGCTGCTCCCACCCCAGGAACATTTCAAACTCTTTTCAAAATGTAACAATCATACTTTGGTCCATATACAACTTTATGTTGCTGCAATTAATTATGTGGGTGTCAAAGGAACAAGCCATTAATTCCCATAGTGACAGGGTTTTTAAATTAGAGTAGAGAAGGAGAAAAAGTACGAGAGAAGCAATGAGAGAGATCCTGGCCATGACTTAATCAGTATTACCACTTATTATTATCTGTTATTATCCTTCCTCTTTTCAATCAGTGCTTGCTTGTACTCTAAGGATGTTCTAATAGTGGCACTGGGGAGCTATTATTGATATGTCACCAGCTTGCTCAGTGACATCAGATGCTGACAGATCTTGAAACATAATGCCAGATACTTTTCACAAATACCATCTATTTTTTGCAGCTATTTCAAAAACATACCACTGGAACTTGGCTACATGTACAGAGAAGCAAAAACATTAGGAAGAAAACTAAATCCTTGAACATGTAAGATTTACATAAGGACAAAGACTCCTACGCGGTAATGTTTTGATAAAAAGGCAGATCAAAGCTAGAATCTAGCTAAATACATAACATCAAGGTTGAATATTAAAAAAAGAATAAAAAAAGAAATAGAACAAAAATTATTTTGAATATAAGAGAAAACAGTATACAATATACAAATATATCGACCAGCTTCCCAGGCTTAATTCTTTTCCAAATATATTGTAGGTCACATAAAGAAAACCAGGTAGAAATAGTTTTTTAATATAGTGACCCTTAAGGTACTTACATTAAGGCAGGAAGTTTATGATAGCCTTAACTTGAACAGGGTCATATTTAGAATAATTAATCTTCTTTGAGCTCTAAAGCTTCAGTGACATCACAGCTTTGCTTCTCAAAACAAAGGAATATCAATAGAAAAGTTGTATCCATCTATGTATAATTCCATTACAAAAATTAATTGATATATGCATTCCTTTAAACATATTATTTCAAATGGAAATTCTGATTATTATAGCATGTAGAAACTTAATGTGTCAAAAAATGTAATTGATAAGTACACTTAAAACATTATCTCTGCAAAAGAATGTCATATAGTTTTTCAGCTTGCTGAAAAATATCTATAAGTTTACTATTCAGTGTTTATGTCAATTATTATGTCAGGTCCTCTTATTCTCAATGAATATATCAGTGCAGTATGACATGGAGGTGATCAGTCTGTGGCTTTGTTTATTTGTCATATGCTTAAGATTGTCATCCTCGTTTGGTCAATACCTAATGCTTTATCCAATTGTTTTGGTTAAGCCAAGTTGGTAGCTACTCAAACGCAGTGTCATCTCAAAACCTATTTCTAGTTTTGGTCAGTATACAACTACATGAACCTGCTGAAAAATACATAGATCCTGCTCCATAATATAGCTCCATAAAAGTTTGTCAGCAAAGGGACTAATAGTAATAATAATATACATTTTATTTAATGCACATTTCAAACCAACCAAGAAACCAACCAAAAAAAAAGACTTTTCAACAATAGTCAGTATTACAACAGCACAGGGAGATCACTGGAAGTATGCAATCTTAAACAGAGGAACAGTTTTTTCCCATCCACTACCAGCCTTATCAACAAGACCCAGAGACCCCTGTGACATTTGACACTGCCTCTCTCCCTCCGCCGTTCAGGACGTAGAAGCTACACCAACATGGCATCTGCAGACCTCCTGTGTTACATTAACCCACAGGCTACTGTGTATGTAGCTATATACTTTATTTTGTATGTTTTATATTGTATATATACTATACATTCTGGATTCTGTATATATATCTAATTTGTCAGCACCATCAACACCAAGTAAAATTCCTTCTAAGTACAAACCTACTTGGCAATAAACTTGATTATGATTCTGATGAGTTTTTAGTATCAGTAATGCAAATATTGGGAGGGAGTGAATTTGGGTGCAGAGCGGGAGAGGGCCCAGCTCCCCATGGTGATGAGGTGGGCAGGAGGCTTAATAAGGTGGATGGAAGAGGAAGATCTAAGGGTTCGAGAAGGGGTAGCAATCTTAAGGAGTTCTGAGTGGTATGGGGGAGCAAGATTAAAGATGACCTTGAATGTAAAAAGGGTGATTTTGAGCTGAAGATGACAAGGAGCCAATGGGGTGTTGTGATGGAATAAGGGGGTTTGGGTTATTATACTAGTCATTGATCTCTGGACAAATTTAAGCTTATGAAGAGATTTCTGAGAAACAGGAAGAAGAGTGTTACAGCAGTGAATGTGTGAAGTGATGAAACAACAGACAAGAACAGAGTCCTTCATCACTGATCCCGTTAATGCCTTTTAGATGCAGGATTTTTTGGCACAACCAGGGGCTGGAGGGGTTCTCTTTTGGGGACCAGCAGAATTTGTTCCTTCTTTTTGCAGATAACATGGCTATGCTGGTTCCCTCTACTAAAACCTATCGCAAAGCGACCAGTATAAAGATAAGCTCCATCAACTCTGAGGCCATAGTGCTCAATTGGAAAAGGGTGGCTTGTCTTTTTCAGTTTGGAGAAGAGTTACTGCTTCCAATGGAAGAGCCCTACTGTTTTGGTTCTAGGCCTTTTTTACAAGCAGAAGGAGAATAGAGTGGGAGATCAATTGACGGATCAATGCAGCTGACACCATAATATGAATGCAGAGCCAAATGAGGAAGCTCTTGATTTAACAGTCAGTCCACGTTCCTTCCCTAAAGCATGGTCATGAAATCTGGGTCATGACCAAATGAAGGAGATCCAGGATACCAGCTCCTAAAGGGAGCTTCCTCCTTAGGGAGGCCAGGCATTCCCTTAGAAATAGGACGAGCAGCTCTACCATATAGGAGAGACCTCCCTTAGGATATGCCCTTGAGAAACTGGAGGCAATCTGTCCCCATGCTAGACCTGAAATGCTTCAAACCTGCTGCCAGATAAGCAGAAGATCGGTACAGATGTCTGTCTGTCTGTTCATCTGTCTATCATATACAATGTATGTGCTTTTGTGTGTGTGTTTGTGTGTGTGTGTGTGTACGTGTGTAAGGAAGCTGACAGAGAAAAGCATAACTGTTTTTTTTTGATCTTCTATTGGTTTGTGTCATGTGTTTACTTTGGGTTATTATGAAATACATCTTCAATCTTATATCTAGAAAATAATAAATGCATACTTTTCTAAAAACACACTAGTTTGTAGAGTGTAAAGTCTATCAGTTTTATTTCATTGCTACCCCTTGTTTCTCCTTATGCATATCAAAAGCTGATGTAGCGCACCCTCTGTCATCCGGGATTAAAAAATAGTGTAAAGCTGGAGGGTATTTTTTTAAGACCTTGTAGGATTTAAAGTTCAATACCTAATTAACAATAGTGTCACATTTAACATTTCAACCAGCGTAATGATCCTTGCGTATAATGAAATCATGCAAAGATCACTCAATTACTATTTCATTAGATACATTTAAGGATTCACTTTTGAACCAGAGTCCATTGCAGCTAGGGGCTTTGCTGAGTTAATAGCTGGGATGTTTCAGTGATATTGCATGTTTAGGTATTTCTACATTGATTTCTTGTTTAAGAACCAGAGGTGATTTGTCTCTTTATTACATGTTCCACATACTTCACAAGCCTCAAGTCCACTGACAGTTGTCAAACAAAATCCTAAAATCACACTTTAAAGGTTTAGTGCATCACTTTTGGTTTATGATCTTTGATAGTTAAAACAATCAAAATGATAGTGATTCAGATTCAGTTAAAGCTGTATTGCTACCCAAATCTTTTCTTAAAGCTAATTTGGTGTGATACATTCGGATTCCAACCAGGCTCTTTTTATGTTTCTGAACCAATTCATTCGCTTGCTGTGCCAAAACTAAGGCAATTAATATAAGCATTATCTAATGACGCAGTGACAGTTAATGCATGCTGGCCAGCTGTAAGCTGTCAGATGTTTTGTCTCCATTATCTTATATAAAAAAATAGATACAGAGGTTCTAAGCTTAAAGGGCTTTAGACTCTGCATGGAATCACAACGGGGTAAACTTAACTCATCCCAGTATCAGACAGGAAGTACCGGAAATCATTTTCACCTTGTATTCACCTCTTACTGGGCTCATAATTGCAGCAGATAGGTGTGCTCAGAGTCTGCAGTCCATTACCATACACCCGTGGACAATGATTAATGGTCTGTTGAGAATGAACAGTGAGTGGATGCTCTCATGCGGAGTCCAGAACCTTGTATATGCCACTAAATATCTGAGCACATTCCCAAGATCATGTCCTGGCTCAAAGTTTGTCCCCAACTTTTAACTTTTTAAATGAATTTAGAAATGCTTGACTTTGAATTTTGAATGCTAATAAGACTTACATTACATGTACTGTATTGTCAGTCTGTAGTCTAAACTGTAAGTCAACTGTCAAACTTTATGTATTGAAGGGCTAATGATTAGTATAACATGCAATCTCTTTGCAGCTGTTTGAGTTAAGTAAATTTTTCCTTTATTAATTCAATTCAATTCAGCTCATTTATATAGTGCCAATTCACAACACGTCATCTCAAGGCACTTTATGATGACAATTTAACCAGATCATACATTCAAATTTGTTAAAAGTTTTAAATCAAGGAAAACCAGTTGATTCAAAGATCTTTTTAAAGTCAAAAACCACACAAAATATTACATGTCATCACCTTTTTGTGGAAGTGATAGACTTTGTTAAAGATCATTGTGAGTTGCTAAGAACATCCATAAAATAAAATAAATGGCAATATATATATATATATATATATATATATATATATATATATATATATATATATATATATATATATATATATGTGTGTGTGTGTGTATGTGTATGTGTATATATATAGATATATATATATATTCTCACATTTTAACGAAAGCCCCAAGTCTAATCCTTCCAAAACTGATTCCAATGCTGAGTCAAATGAGAACTGTTCAATAGTAGTTGCCATCTTCCTTGTTGTGCTTTCTCCAGCGTTGCACAACTTTGTTGTCCCGCCCTCAAAACCCCGCCCGCTTTGCATCCAGACATTCAAAACACATCTCTGCCTTGTGATTAGCCCGCCAGCTCTAGGGCCTGGGGCATTGATCGAGGCTAGACCACTCGCAAGTAAAAATGATTTTGGCTGCTGGCGGGTAGTTTAATACTAACCACTGCACCACTAAGCTATATATATATATATATATATATATATATATATATATATATATATATATATATATATATATATATATATATATGGGTGTGCGTGCGGGGGCATGTGTATGTATAGAGCATCAACGTGCTCATTGATAACTGGCTATAGTTCCTCTTCAAGGAGCAATGTCTAAAGCTGCACAAGACTCAGTAAGGCATGACCTGTGCATTTTGCTCGTTTAAGCTCATTATTCTCAAATTTATGACACGTTAGGCTTTTCTAGACTCTTCAGGGCCAAATAAATCTCTGTGGTGGGCCTAATTTTGCCAGTGGGCCTTGAGTTTGATATATTTGGTCTATGGTCTTATGTCAGATCTATGCGGTTACAATCTAGATTCACACACTACTTACAGTACCCTGTTTTGCACACAGGTATATGAGGCATGGCTTTAAGTTCCAAGGAGAGAAGGGGTGGGAGCTAAATCAGTTTGATATGAAATCTCCTCTCCCATCACTTAGTTACAAACCACAGATTTAAGAATGTTGAAAAACAAAGACAATGTGTCTGGCATGTACTTCAGTGCAAGTGTGTATAATGGGGTAATCTAAAAGTATATGTAATGTAGTCACCACCTTTCATGTAATAAAGCTGTAGTGAACTAGACCATAACCAATGCTAATAGCACCGTTACGAGAAAAAAAAACCCAACTTTGAACATGTTGGGCGGTTGAGAGATCAAAAGCTTGTCATGGTCAAAGCTTTCATACAGGATTATTTCATCAAGGCCTTTAGTTTCTGTGTTATCATATGGCATTGTCTCATTGTTCTCTTTGTGTCTTCTCTTAGTTTGTCCTGCTTTCTGCTCTGCCCTCATGCTTGGGCTCTGCTACTGATCGCCAGTCACCTGATGCACATTTGTCACCACCTGTTCAGGATGTATTCAGGCCTGACTTCTTTGCTCTCTGCATTACCATTGTGTGTTTATAATGTCTTTTGTTCTTGCTTGATCCTCTGTAGGCTTACAAGGCCCTGCTCCTCATTTTAGTTTAATGTTTGTGATGAATAAAAGACTTTAGACTACGAGCCCACGTCCAAACCTTTGAATTCTCCCTTTGGGTTCTTTTTTTCACACATCATAAAAGAAACCTGCTTTTTATATTTGGATTAAATATGCAACTTGAACTTCTTTCTATGAAAAAAATACATCTAATTGAAGAGTAAATGATCACTTAAAACCTTTTTTTTCCCAAGTAAAAAAGTGAAACATATTTAACTTACGGATGGGGCTGGTTTCCCTCCTTTTGCAGTGCAGACAAGGGTGAAATTCTGGGCTTGGTATCGACTGAAGGGGGCTGGAGTGTTCTCTGCCAGCACGGATATGTTGTTTGGAGGTGCTGTGGAGGAGAGAGCAACCTTTGTAAAATTGTAAAACAACCACTTAATATGGTATGTCTCAGTCATAAAAAGAAATACCAGGAAAAAAAAAAACATTTCAATGACATTGCACTAGGGACTAAGGGACGAAAAAGAACCATGAAGGTCATACATCTCCCAATCCACCCCTGTTATCAGCTTGTAAACAGCTGGAGTAGGAGAGCAGACGAAAATATTTATTGCAACCGGTGACACAGCAGTAGCAGTTAATGATCAGGTAGAAAATAATAATTTAGACCACTAACATTTAAAGGAGTACGAGATAAAGCTTCAGTGAGTTCAGTTATCAGCAGGTTTACATCCTCGTCTGCAATATCATTTAACTTGAAATTTGGCTGTGAGATTTTCTTTCATGCCAAAGGCCCAAGCTATGATACGTCGGACATCTGATCAACCTACTGTACCTTCAGGAAGTTATGAGGTGAGAGAAGGGTGTCATTTGACGTTACTATTTATGAATCCAGGTGTCACACTTAAAAGCAGAGGTGCTGACAAAAGAAGGTCATACTGGGAGTGGTGCCTTTTTAATGTGTCAGTTTTATGAGTAAATCTATCAAACACTTTTAAACAGACAAGCCACAGCAATTAATTGATTTAAAGAAGGAGGGGGTTGGCAAGGCGATTTAGCTGCTGGCCTGGGTGCCTCATGTGTTTCCACATCTCTTAATTGCTTATTGATAGAATTCATATGGTTATAAATTAACCTTAGAACACTCCATTAGCTTATTGACAAGCCTGTTTCATCCTGGCATATGATAAGCTGTCAGAGGTCTTTGTCGGAATAGTCATGCTAAAGGATTCAACACTGAAGGATCATATATTGTAGTTAATCTGAAGTTAGGCCAATACATACAATGCATTATTGAATGATAAATAATTTTAAAGAATATCGATCTGTCTGTTCTATTAAGTCATGTTTTTTATTGTTTGATATTTCAGCAAACGTAAATGCAAACCTGACCTGAGTTTAACACCTATAGATATAAAGCATAAGGGTTTTGTGAAGATATATTGGTTTTTTTTAGACTAAAACAATACCTTTTTTGGGCTTTAATTAAAATAGATTCTATTTGAGTTCTATTAAAATCTGCTGTCTAATCTTAAATGATAAATTTTGATATTGATGAATAACTACACTCTGGTCAAGCTAGTTAGGGAAAGCGGCACATTGATTAGGATGCTGTGTAGTTTTCTGCCCATGGGAGGGAGGACCTAATGGGAAACTAAGCCTGAGACAGCAGTAAGCCCTGGTATAACATTTGACATGATTAATTCTGAGGCCTACTGTGTGCAGAATACTATTTGCAAACACAACAGGATGGTACAGGATTAAGATGGTTGTCTGCTACGATGAACTCTAAGCTTTTCATACTTCATTAGACGGCAGATCTACCATCTCCGCTTGTTAGAGGTTCAGCTTCGTTTACGATGATAGGGTTCTTGGATTTACTGAGATTGTCACACTGTAATGCTAATTTGAAAACGACACATAAATATTTCAATTTTTCAATTAAGAGGCGTGCAGTTAGATACTATAACTTAAGCTGACTCAGTTTAGAGACTGGAGGAAAAAAAATTCAAAGTGAAAAAAAGATAAATGTTTTAGTAGGTATGGGCGGCTGACAAAAAAAGGAACAGTCGTTAAACCACAATAAATTTCTATTTATATTGGTCAGCTCTTCTTTCAGCTTTATTTAGTCTCGCAACTACTCTGTTTTTCTTTATTTGTCTTATCTTTTTAATAATTATTACTGTCTAGTCTCCCTACTTTGAAAGGGAATAATTTGACTTAGTTCTTTGTCATGCAATGTTGTGCAGTGTCTCTGTATTGCACTCTTTATTTAATTATATATATATATATTTTATGAGTGAACAATTAATTATATTATATGACCTCTTTTAAAGTCTAATCTGGATAAATCAATAATAAATAATCACATGTATCGGTTATCTAGTTGAAGATGTTTGACAAAACAGCCTTTTTTATTTAAATCTTTTAAAAAATATATGCACCTGAGAGAAAATATCAGTGGAATACATTTAGTATACAAACAAAACAGCTGTCACTGTTCTAATTAACCAGCCATGGTCCTGCATTGTGACATGAAGTGGGTCAGCTGGTCAGTTGGTCTGCTGTTTCAGTCTAAACCACCTGGAGACCAGCCAGGTGGAGTGAGTTAAAGTTATATTCAACTTCCAGATAACATCCCCGACACAATCCTCCGTAACACCATGTCTAAATATAGATCACATCCAGTCAGGACCTCAGGGTGCCCTTGCACATAGGCACCGTTGAGAAGAAGGCCCAGCTATGTTCCTGTTGCGAGTCATGAAGTAAAAGCTTTCAAAGGAGTTTCTGCTCATCCTTTAAATTGCTTTTATTTTCTTTACTGTGTTTGTTCATCACTGGGTGGTTTGGCTCATCCCCCAAAAAGGAGAGGTCCAAACTGCAAGGAATCCGCTCTGAAGAAAGGCTCATGAAGACTGGCCCTCACTTTTCCCAGGATTTTTTACAGGTCAAAGGTCAGCGACATTTCTGCATACCCTACTAATCTTGGACACAAATTGTAGATGTTTCTCAGGTCAGAGCTGCAGAACTCGTTTTGCAAAGAACAGCTGCCACAGAGACAGCTTCTTCCCCCAGGCTTTCACTCTCTGATGAACAGAATGAGCACATTACAGCCTGAGTAGTCAGCTACCTCACTGTGAAAAGAAATAAGCTTATTTGTAGATGTCACTCTTTTAACTCTTTTAAGGATGGAAAGGATTACCACTTACTGAAACTTTCCCATTAAATATCAAAGAACACTATCACTTTATCTCTTATTATGCCTTTACTTTTTGGTTTCAAATGTCAGTTTTAATGCTTTTCATATAACAGCCAAATGTTGTTGTTTTTTTCCTTTCTGTTGTATGAATATTTACATTTTTTGATGTAACAATACTTTCCAAACTATTTGCTAGATTTTTAGCAAGAAATTACATAGTTTTTAAATTTAAATCCCTAGTTATCATACCTCTCAGCCTACCTGAGTGAGCATCACAATATTTAGGTTTTTTATTGGGGGGTGCTGCTTGGGCATAGATTTTGCTGGTTTTTTTAGGGCTTACTTTAAGAGCCCAAAAAAATAAATAAATAAATAAAACATCTGCATCCACTTTATCAGAACGAAATCAAGCCTATTCCCACTGCAGGTGTGTCTCAGACAGGCCTGCACCCTTGCCATGGATCCTTTTAGAGATACTTAATGGACAGGATCTGAAGGCGTAGTAATGGGATAAGAGTTTCTGATTTGTAAACCTCAGAGTTTCTTTAAAAAAAAAAAAACTCGGGGTTTCATAGTTGTATTTTGTCGATGATGTAGTTCTGTGGGATTCATAAAGCCATGACTTTCAATGTGCACTGGTCTGTAGCAGTTTACAAAGACCTCAGTCAAAAAGCCAAGCCCTCCATTTACCAGCCCCTATGTATTCCCATGATATAAGGATTGTCAAGGAAATAAAGGGATCATTAGTATTTGACTAAGAAGAGTTTCATCTGCAAGGGAGTTGGCCTTAGCAACACCAGGATGAGGAGCTCCATCATCTGGGGAAGTAGAGGCACTGTTGTTAAAACTCCCATGTTTTAAGTCAGTGTAACACCACTTTTGTTCATATTTCATCATTTCTTAGAATAAGTATCCTGTCTGATTATCCTGCAGTCAGACAAGGTGTTAAACCCTTTTAAAATAAGTGATTCAACACACCATAGTGTTGAAAGCATCCTTTATTTTAGGCCCAGTAGCACCACTCCTATTAATTTCATTTTTTTTCTTGATCAGTGTCTTGTTTACCAACACTTGCTTTGTTTTAAATCTCTAAAACCCATTATGTTGGCAGCCTGCACAGAGAGAGTGAGGAGGAAAAGATAAAAACTGCTAATGGATAAGTGATGAAACCTGGAGTTTGCTCATTGCTTCGAATAAACTGTTATCCTTTTATTATATATCTTTTTAAGAGATATACAATCCAAACTAAATACATAAAAAGAACATTCCTTTGTGACAAGCAACCAAACTTTGCATTTATATCTTTATGTATGTTTATGTTTGTTACCTCTCAGAAAACTTGTGTTTATAGTGGCATAAAAACCCAAAGGGTTAATCCTTACAAAATTCTTACTAACAACCTGTGTGGTTTAATTGGATGATCTAGATTCAATGCTTGAACATCATACCACTAGTATTCTTAGTTTCTAAATGCTTATACACTGAAGTCATATGTATTAAACTGGAATAGGCTTTGAGATCCGGCATGTTTTGTCAGATTAAAGATATCTTTTAAAAATATTCAAATTAAAAATATATTTCAGCTAGAATTTATCATATTTTACTTAAACCCAAAATTTCTGTAGTTTTTGGTGTCGTTTTTTTTTTATTATTATGATTGTAATCTTAAATGTAGTGTTTTCATTAACTGTAAGTGGAAAATCATCATAACAAGTAGAATTGAAAACATCAGTCTTAGTATAATTGCTCAACAGTTGTTTGCATGTATGTTAATTGTAATAGTTTTTGTAATGTCTAATAACTTCTGTTGCAACACATTTGTAGATGCAACTTTTTATTGTAGTAGCTTTAACATTCTGTTGAGGCAGACATTGTAAGTAGAGGTAATGTACATGTGTGCAATGTCCTTAGATTGGATTTGCACAACAGTTGCAGCATGTTTGGTAAGGATTTAGTGATATAAAGAGTCTTCACAAATCTTACACAGCTAATTCTACTGAAAAATACTAGCATACAATACAGTATGACCACATTATGCTTTATCCCTACATCTACTGGAGATGTTCATGCATTAGACACAGCACTTTTGAAATAGTTGAACATGTAGGTGTGAAGTTTGGTAAAGCATATTCCTTTCAGATTTTCTAAAGTTCAGTGAATCATACAAGAAATGTGTTCTTCACATTTCTTATTTTGACAAGTCACAGAGTTCTAGAGGCTATGGCTTTGGCTAAGGTGCAGAGAGACAGCAGGCTGGAAAAACAATCAAAGTTTACCCCTCTCAAGGGGGGTGGGTGTCAAGCTGCAATGCATTGTAAAAGTTCCCTATACCTGTATCTACTACTTAAAAAAACTTTTATTTCTCACATGAGCAGAATGAGAAGGCAGGAGCACAAAAAAATGCTTTTAAATCAAATTAGTTTTGTGCTTCAAACATTTATGTTCACACCCCACCCAGTTAATTTGCAAGGGTCATTACAGTGCTGTCAGCTCGTATCTGAAACTCCTGCCAAGCAGACCCGCTAGTAGTGTCGATGGCTGTAAAGAGAAATGAGACTCTAAGATGTCAGGAAAAGAAAAGGGATGACATAAAGAGAGAAAAGCTTGCGTCAAACACAAAAAGCTTTCCAGTCTTAAAACCCATTAATCATGCCACTGTTGGTAAATGTATTACCACATATTTGTGTGCTTGTGTCAATGGATTTTAGAGTTTAGAATAAGATTCTGTAATGTTGTCAGTGTATTTATGCACTGTGGGAGAGCAGTCAGTTTACGATACTGGGTTGCACCAAACACACACACAAAAAAAAAAACAAATATAAAAAAAATCGTAGTTTTACTAAGTTGTAGCAAAAGGGTCCTGTGTTGAATACACTAGAGTAGGGGCACAATTTTGCGTTTTCAGTTATGTTTCATTATGATTGGAAATATGACATGTCACTGTCGCGTGTGGCTTTTGTGGTTCTCCCAAGCTGACATTCTCTAAGGGTAAAAACTAGCTTGGATGTACAGCTTTGTGGTTATAATGAGGACAAGGGGGACTGGAAAGAACATTTTGCAAGCAGTGTTTGAAGGCTTGGTTGAGACAGGACAAAAAGAAAGCTTTCCTTTGTTTCTCCAAAATAGAAAAGTGATGCAGATGGGATTCGCTCTATACAGGGTTCAACATCAACTATGGCACCCTCATTTCTAAAGTCCATTTTTTTTACCTGCTTAAGGGCAAGGGCTTAAGTTGGCTATCTGTTACAATTTGGCCTCTATAACACTCTCCCACTTTACACAAGCGCCATGTAGCTGCTTGGTAATCCTCTAGACATTGACATGGAGTCACCTTTAAGATCCCACAGCATCAGACAGATGTTTGATCAGAATTTCTCTGAAGTTTAGTGACACAGATATATCCCCACCACATAAAAAGAGAGGTAAACACAAATACTATTGCTAAAAACATTAAACACTACA
>NW_015150570.1:876557-879110 GCF_000732505.1 Cyprinodon variegatus
CATCTACTTTATAAGCCTATAGCCTAGTTTCCCTGAATGTACATCAACATCAAGCGTGCCCATGTTAAATGGGTCCAATCTGGCAAACAATCAAAGTGTAATATTTGAGATGGATTTTGTGGATACTCAGAAGTGACTGGCATCCAGCTCAACTCAGACACCAATGGTAACTTTACATAAAGCGAAGAGAGTAAAGAAAAGACCTTGTCAAGTACGAGCACAAGCTACGAGCAGAAGAATGTTGCAGTTTTGCGTTTTGACCACAGGTGGCAGTATAATTAGAAAATTCTGTAAAGTCTCTGTAACCTTTAGGGACTGTTCACACTTTTATAGAAGTTTTTCAAAGAAGTTGGATAAGATATCAGAGTTTTTAAATAAAGATAAATAATTATGACTTTCAACCAATCTCATGGTTGAATAATCTAAATAACTGAATAAATACTAGAAATATATGTGTTGCTGTGCTCCTATGATTGATTATTCAATAATAAATATAAAAGGGGCAAATAGGGTTTTTGAATTAAGAGGCTTGTTTCATTTTATCCATGTATGGTTTTTGAAAAAAACAATCATGTCGTCACAACACTAAGATAGATAGATAGATAGATAGATAGATAGATAGATAGATAGATAGATAGATAGATAGATAGATAGATAGATAGATAGATAGATAGATAGTGGTCCCTGTTGAAGAAAAATATCTATCATTTTCTCATCCCCTGACCACATGAACAATCCCTAAAGTAGTCTTTAAAAAAATCTACATCAAAAGCCTTCAGCCAGATGGCCACAACCGCCACAAATGTCAATATACTGCAGGCAGCATTCAGGGACAGGGAGAAGAATTCATATTTCAAGCTGACATGTAAGGGCTGTTGATGGGGCATTTATGACCAAGATAAATGGGTGTCCGTGGATAACAGTTGCCATTTGTAAAACTCAAAAAGAAATCACACAAAATGACTTTCTTACCCTGACAAGCCTAAACCTTTTTTTGGAAACTGGATTAAAATTAGCCAGCTGCAACGTTATAAAGAGATATTACCAAAAAATTATGTTTTTTTTAATCCCCCTAAATAATGATGCCAATTTAATTTACAAAGATTTACTGGGGAAAATTGCAATGAAAGTAACATGAATATGTGTAAGGGTAGAAAGGGGCTTTCATTACCAAGCAAACATAAACTTCATAATTTGGCTTATTTACTGCTGGTTATTTGGAAGCACAGTGCACATTGGTATGGGGTCATCAGGCAATGTGTTTGTGCCTCTATTTTTAAGAGCTACAACGATTAAGTAATTTGTGATTAAAAGTACTTAATGAAAATGAGGGGCTGTGTGTACAGTATACACAGTGATCATGGGTTGGGTTACACTCTACTACTCTTAAGTCCTGGAGGGGTTTTACATAGGGATAACTGCAGATAAAAATGGTTGGGTATTGGTTGAGCCTATATCGACCCGCACCTACAGGTATGGGTGAATGCAGATCAGAACAGCAGGACTGCTCACAGCAAGCCTGATGTTCTTCCAACCAGACCTAGTGAGTCTTAACACATAGGTAAGATTGCCTTGCCTTGTAAAATCTTGTGTGCTTTGTANAGGTATGGGTGAATGCAGATCAGAACAGCAGGACTGCTCACAGCAAGCCTGAGGTTCTTCCAACCAGACCTAGTGAGTCTTAACACATAGGTAAGATTGCCTTGCCTTGTAAAATCTTGTGTGCTTTGTAGTGTATGAAAACATCTGATTTTAACTGTACATTGATAGAATTTTTGAATTTTTTTTATATCTCAGTTAAATCTCTAGCCTTTCTCAAGATATGGATTGTTTTTTTGTTTTTGTTTTTTTTGCAAACACACACTTTATTCCAAACTAACAAGGGTGATATGCCTTTTACAACTAACTGGAATTGTAAAGTAAGGAAGCAATTGGAATGGCCCAAAATAATTGCTGGAAGTCTTTGTGTACTCTTTTTTTTTCTATGCCTTCCATGGATAATGTAGAAATACTTTATTTAAATAAGGAAAACATGTGTCTCACAGTCTCTAAATTGATGTGACATGTTGTGGCCCTTGTTAGAGGCCACAATGGTGCCAATTTGTTATTCAGCTGCTACTTTGGACACTTCAAATTAATTTTTAGTTCCAAACATTCTTATGGGGAAAAATAGCTGAAGGCTCCTCTTAATAAGAGAGAGATTGGAGACAGAAAAAAGACTAAGATTGACCTCACAGCTGCAGCAAATGCATTTGAGGGTCATGAATTTGCAGTTTCATGACTTCATATTAGCTGCAGATGTAGAGAGCCTCTCCATCACTGCACCCTGCTGCTTGAGGTCTTGATTACAGTTTTTCTTGAGTGCCTCAACAGTTTCCCATAAAGCTTGCCATAATTAGAATAACCATTGCCCTGATTCCCCCTTGAAATTGTTCGACTGACCCTGGAGTTTGTTTTTTCCCTGGGTTTGATTTTTGTGTGTATTTTCTCCCAATGCTTCTTCATTGATCAAAAATATCAAGTTGGACCATTGGTGCAATCATGTTGCTATCT
>NW_015150570.1:880371-900581 GCF_000732505.1 Cyprinodon variegatus
ATGGATGGATGGATGGATGGATGGATGGATGGATGGATGGATGGATGGATGGATGGATGGATGGATGGATGGAACAAACTTCATTTAACCCTATCAAGGGATCTACATATTTAAATGGCCATGGATGTATCCACAATTCCAAATTGAACACAAGCTTCATCTAAAGCAGATTTCCAGGAGAGGAAGTTTTTGACAAATATTTAAAATGTGCTACGGTAATCACAGAAAACAAAAAAAATGTAAAGCATAAAATGTAAAAAAAATATCTAAGTTTAAGTCTAGAAAGAGCAAAATAGAAGTTTATTATATGAAGATGGTTAAAGACCTTGAAGAAAACATAAGGCAAAAAAATCTAGAAGTGCAAATAAAGTTGCAGACTTCAGGGAAATAGTTGGGACACCTGTTAGTTATATATTAATTGGTTTCTCAAAAAATTGGGTAAAATAAATGATAATAAATGCTAGATAATAAATCAATCAAGAATATTGAGAAAATGCAACTAGATTGTCTTTCAAATATGTGACTAATGTAAAGGGAGCCTGTAGCTTCAACTTCGTAATAGATCTAACATGAAGTCCATGTCTAACTGGGCTAAGCTTTTTTTAATGTATTTCAGAGATGGCAAAATAGGGTCAGAGAAACTGTTCTGGTCCAGTCAGTCAGGGTGCAACACTTTAATCCAATTTTTTAATCAGTTCGACATTGAAGCCTGCAGTTTCAATGTAAAAAAAAAAAATATATATATATATAACAGCCCTCCAGAGCTGTCTAAATTTAATCCGACTGACTGATTTATAATAATGCTCTGAATAAACTGTTTATTGACACCAGTTTTAATTAAATTTCAAGGCTGTTAAGACTATTTAAAATCAACAACCAGAACCTACATTTTTTTGTTAAATAATTATATGAATAAGAAACGTGCAGCGTGCATAATATTGCTTTTATATTTTGTTCCGATTTGAATTTCTATTGCTACCTGTTATTAAACATAATTGTTTAATCCATTAATCATGTTTCTGCTATTCTACTGTCAGTCAGTAAAACTGTTCCTCGCTCCTTGCACTGTGTTTTTAACATTGTGATTTTTAACAACAACATGCCAGTATAGTTCTCTGTGCGAAACAACGTTATGCGGTTGTAGTGGATTGTTTCGGGTGGCCCTGATAAATAAGAAAAAAAAAAATGACAAAGAAGAAAGGCTTGTTTTGTTTTTCTTGTTACTTTACTATGCTCCAGCACCTCTTCACTACTCTATGTAGGTCCAGAAAATTCCCCAAAAGCATCCACAAACCAAAGCTCTCGTGGAATGTTCCAGGTCAGCAGCGGCCAATATTTTTAAAACTGGTTCATGGACGTAACCGCTGTAAACCATTGACAGTCACATGGGCAGCCCAAAGTCATACATATGCACAAGCAGAGAATTTGGTCTGCCTTTAAAATAAGGAAAAATCTACATTAGCCACAACCAGCAGTATAATTTAGAATAATCTCAGGTGGTTTAACCTCAGTTATCTACAGAAGACACATTGATGAATAAATTATGTTTCTTTCAAGGAAACTATAATGAATTTTACCAACTGTATACTAGATGAAAACCATCTATTTTTGTATATATTTAATAAAATGTTGCATTTATTCTGATTCAGAAATCACTAACATTTGGTGGTTTTGGCAGAAGCATGCTTTGTGATTTTAGCCTGTACTACATATCAATACATTTTGCTTTGCTATGCAATGTCCCAGTGTAAACAGAACACAGCAGCACCAATACTGCCTGCTGGAAATGCCAATGGCATGTAACTGAAACTATAAAAAATAAATAAAAATCTAAATAGTCTTCATGCATCTATTCATTAGTCACTTGTACCTACCATATAATATCAAACAATCTGGCTGTACCAGCTATCTCACTCACTAATCACAAGTACTGATAGTTTCACAGGTGTGATATATACCCTTATATATATATGTATCCCTAGGTATAACTATGAAATAGCTACTTTTTGGAAAAGTTTTAGGAGACATATTTTTGAAAGACACCACTCCAAAATTCTGTTAAACAAATGCACTGGTTTAACAAAGTTAACAAATACGCCATCACTGGTCTTCATATGAGAAGCGCAAAAACAGAGGTAGAGAGAGAGCCCCTCATGCCTCCATAGAAAAAGCCAAACTATAATTGTGAGTCAGGCTGTGAGCCTGTTTCTCTTTCACAGTCATTCAGTCCCAATAACAAAGAACGCTCATGGGCAAAGTCAAAGCCAGCAATAACAGGCAGCTGAAAGAGTCTTCATTATATTGAACAAGGAACCATTTATGGGGTTCTATTTCTCTATAAAGGGGAAATCAGACTAAAGCATTGGCTATTGGTCATATAAAGCTGCAATGTCTTTGTAGCATAATTACTTTCCATTGTTGCGTAACTGATTCTTCCCTAAACACTCACCATATGATAAGAGGTTTTCCAAATGGATTTAGGTTGTATCTGCTGAAAACTCACACTGACTGACAAGAGTTGATTTGGATATAAAAATATCAACAGTTGTATAACTCTGCTTGGATGTAAATTGATAAATGTGAATGGAGATCTTGATGACATTTTTGTCCGTAGACTGAGACATGTTATATAGTTTCTCACAAAAGTTAGCACATACCTCACATTTTTTGTAATTTTTTGTAATATGCTTTCATGGAACAGTACTGAATATATGACAATATGATAAAAAAAAAAAAAAAAGTATGGTATTCAGGGTACAGCAAGTTTAACAAGGTAAAGTTTTTGCAATCTCAACATATCACAAAGCCTTTAATGGCTAAAACACTGCCATAAAAGTGAGTATACTCTAATAAAAAAGTCGAACTTTTTATATTTTGACATGTATGGTTAACATGTTGGAATACTGGTTTTGTTGCCCAGTTTCCAAAGGAGGAGAGCATGCTCTGCTTTAACATGGTTGGCCTATAACATGGCACATGCTGGCAGCTCACCTTAATTTACAGTAACTCTCCCCAGTCAGCCGCAATTATGTAGCCCCAAACCATGACTATGCCACAGTAATGCTTGACTGCATGCAAGACATATTTGTCTTTCTACTCAAACTGGTTACATTAGACTGATATGTTTCCATGTCTTTAATTTGCTTATCTTCAGCTAAATGTTTTGCAAGCTTTCTTGTGCATCACTTCTGGGGAAGACCTTCCTCTTGGATAACACTAATGTAGGCCAGGCAGACCACAAACCTCTTCAACCTCTGCAGCAATGCTGGCAGCACTTATACATCTTCTTTTTTAAGGATAACCTCTGCACATATAACAAAGTAGGTGCGCTGAATTTTTTTTGTTCAATCATGGCAAGGCCTGTTCTTAGTAGAATTAGTGCTATAGCTGTAGGGTCTTTACTATTATCATGTTCCTAAGTGTAAGCGTATTGACATTTTTTTTACAGCTTAGGCTCTCTGTATGTAGAGAGAAAATCCTTTGTTTAGACCTTCAAACAGAAACTGTGCAAGTTTAGTTTATCTATTAAGCACCTTTCAAAGACAGAACCGCCGCAAAGTGCTGTGATGACATTGTTTTATTGGCAGATTACAAATAAAATAAAAATAAAAATCAAATCCCACAAAAATAAGATAAAAGGAAACGATAAAATAATAGACACATAAACATTATTCATTGATTTAGAGTTCTTTGGCATGAGCTCCCATATTAAACTTCCAGAGACAAGCATAAGAGACTGTGATAGCAATAACAATAAATGAAACATACCCAGTCCACTATTACAAGATAAACATTATCCCATCACATGGAAAAAAGGAAACTGGCTAATTGGGCACTATTTTGACTTTTTGACCTTAGGCTGGGATCATTTTTTTCTGCCAATCAGCAAAATAACAATTGAGTTATTTTGAAGGGCAGCAAATTTACATTGTTATACAGCCTGTGCAATGAAATTTTATATTAGGTTGATGTGCAACATCTTCAGGGCTGTCTGATCAAAATATTAACTAATATATCTAAAAAAAAATGTAAGGAGTGTACTCATTTTTGGAAAAAAAACTGCATTTCAAAGTTTTGCACTTGCATTTCAGGAACATCAAGCAAACAACAGAAAGAGGTCAGCATGTTGACCTTGACACAGCTGTTTTAGTCTCAATTCCCACTTTGATTCAAATTCTTCCAGCCTCCATTCATAACCCCATCTATCACCCCCACTCACCTAACAATCTCTCTCTGTTAATTTAGTGTCTGGGAATAAAGGCCATTAGTGCCAAATGCTCTTAAAAATAAAGAAAATCCCAGTTGTGGTGTAAGTTAATTCTGACAGCTATAAACAGCAGCACATCCAGTCAAACGTATAATAGCCATTTTAACAAAAGTTCTGATAACAGCACTGATAAAAGTTGGATGTAATTCTCAGTGATCATACTGCTCTGCACAAAGTCACAAATGACACCTCTAACTCCAGTTATGGCAGTGGACAGCACTTCTGAACTCCATTGGTTCATAGTGGTCCTTCAGAGTTTTTAAACAGTATGTGACTATGGTAAATATGTGCTGATGAAACTGTGGAACGAAGTTGTTAACTTGGCACTCTAATTAATAAGGCATAAACTTGACTCCCTTAGCTTGTGTTTGGAACCTTTGACATCTGCGGTGCCACATTTATATGTCACTCATCCCCACTCTCATTCATTAAATTATAATCGTCCCTGCAATTTAAGTAAATAGTTCATGTCCTGGAAAGGCTTCTATTTTGAAAATTTGCTTTTCTACAATGATGCTAATCCAGTTTGTCATATTTTCAGATAAAAAAAAAAAAAAAAAAATGAACACAAGAAAACTCATGACTAATCTTGCAATGCAATGTGAAATTATTTAGTAAAAAGCTTAATTTTTCAAGCATTGCATACTTTTAACTTTTTCTTTCTTTTTTGTGTATATTTTTGTCACCTTTGAGTTTAAGGATGTATTTCTTGTATTGTAAAAGATTTGTTGTACAAACAGTAACTGAGAACAAAAGCTGGAATCCTGCAATATTAGGATATGGGTTTATGGCTGTGTTTTTGTTCCCAGCTTCTCCACCAGAGGGTGACTCTGAGGCTGCTCCTGGGATGACTGCTACATCCACTGCATCTTTGCTGCTGATCAGGTACAAGTATATTACCATGCAAGGATTACCATGCCAGGATAATGGGTGTTATCTTGGCATGGTAATACCAAGACACTCTTAGTCTCATGAATACTTATTTTACTTATGTGACACTGTGCTGCATCCAGGGTATAGTTTCTACTGTTGCTCTTGTGTACATGCTAGCCTAACACTTCCTGTGACCTGTATTTCCTTGTTGACAACCTCCTGCAAGAATTCAAGAGAACAGTTCACCATTGTTACTTCCTGGATACTGGTGATACTGGTAATTCTGCACGGCATGTCCATTCCCATATACCTGCCGAAGTCTTGTTAATGTTAACCCATCACCTCCAAGAACCTCCTCTGATACACCACTAAGGCGAGGCAAGACACGGCAAGTTCATTTGTATAGTACAATTGAGTACAATGATCATTCAAAGTGTTTTAAAGCAATGATACAGTAAAATAGAAGCAAAATAAAAGCAGCACATCAGCACTTTTACAGTCCTCTGGCTTTGTTCAGGATAAGGATTGCATAGAACTTAATGCTGCTTCTCTGTGTTTGGCTTAGGGGTTTACAGAATGGGCCTGGACAAGAAGACCTGAGTGGTCCAGGAGGTTGACACTGACAACAAGTACCTTATGTATTGAGGTGCTAATCTATTATCCCAGTTTGTTTTTATTCAGTTGGAGAAAATTATGACAAATCCACATATTGATTTCCTCTATATAACTGGACAATACTCTAATGGGTTCATAGTCCCCCGATGACATTGTGATGTAAAGCTGAGTGTCGTCTGCATAGTTATGGTATTTGATATTGTTGTTTCCATTTTATTATATAGAATTAGGACATCTAAGCAGAATTTATTCTAACTGTTGACAGCACTGGCACTTGAGTTGATATTGATGTGCAGATTGAATTTCTAATACCTTGTAATTTCTCAGTAAAGTACAAATCATTGAAGGCCTTTTTTGATTGGAGTTTAGTGAAGAAGATATTAGGCTTTGTTAACCTGTTGACTGTGGCAAATAAAGCAGAAGCATTGTTAATATTTTTGTTATTAATCTCAGAGAAGAAATGTTATCTTGCATCTTTTAGTTGTAAATTCTATCACATTCTGTCTTTAAAGTCTCTCTTTATAGATTTCATTGCGAACTTGGAGTCGATTCTTTTACCACGTTTGTTCGGCTTTTCACCACTTCCTCTTTTCACTTCTGACTAATGAAGCATAACTCCATGGAGATTTCGTCTTCCCATAGACAACTTTCACTTTAACTGGAGCAATAAAATCAATCCTGTTGACAACTCTCCATAACATGATTCCTCATAAAATCACTTTTGGTAACCAAGTCAGTGGGAAAGATAGGTTTCAAAGTAAACAGAAACATGCTCAGATACAGAAACATTAGAAGAAATAAATAGAAGAAATAAGAAAGAAATAGTTATACCCTTCTGAAAACCAAGTCCAAATAAGCCATTTTTGAATGTTTGCTAGTTAAAATGTTAAGTAACCAAACCAAAGTTTTTAAGTATATCACATAGTTCTTTTGCACCTCTGTCTTAAGGGTTGTCAACATGAACATTACAGTCCCCCACAAGAAGTAGTGAAGTTCAATTCATCACTGTTGAAAATCAAATGTCAATGATGTAAGCAAGAGTCCCCCTGACGTCACATCCCTGCGACAGAGATTCCTTAAGCACCTGACTCTCATTCAACTTCCTCTTGGACTTGGGACCCGTGGGTGTGACAGGGGTAACATTACACAAGTTTTCAGCTGGAGTTGCGTGCAGTGGCCACCAAACCCCTACAGAGAAATATCTCTACTTGGTGGACCAAGCCAGACTGCACCCTCCAGATTTACTTGAAGGATACATCATTTTTCAAGCTGCTGTAAGTGATCAAATGAAGCTCTGTAGATCTGCCTTTGTTGTTTGCCTCAGAATAATTCAATTCTCTCTGAGAGCTTTCTGTTCGATGAGCGGACCGTGTTTCCTGAGAAAAATTTAGCCAGACTCGGTCCCCTCCTTTGCTAGTCGGAGCAAACGGAACCAATCCGAGCAGACCAGGGACCCCCTCCGTTCCATCGATATAACACATTAAATCCCCTTTCCCCCCTCTTATCATCTGATGCTTTAATAAATACTCAGCTTGGGCTAGAAATAGGTAGAACAGACATTTTTACATATGTTTTTTTGTGTTTTATCTGGAAGAAGCTTTCTGATTCAACTACTGATGGTTCGTAACTAAGAACTCTGAACTCAATGCTAATGCTCATTTAGCCTGATTGAACACTCTACGCTGTGTTATTCTCTGCTTAATTCCTCTTTTTTTATTTGTTTGAAAAGATAGGCAACTATAGTTGGACAGGCTAACATCTTCAACCACACATATAAGTGGTAGCATCCATCTCAGGGCTCAAGATTTATGACTCTTTGTTCTAACTGAGCCCCCGCCTCTTTTGACATTTAACCCTTATTCTCTTTCATCCAAATTATAAACCAACAAAACCTCTATTTTTAGAAGTTTGTATCGTCAACCAGGTCCATACTAATTTCTAGATCAGCTTTCAGAGTTCCTAGTGCTAAATACTGACAAGGCATTAAAGTAGTTGATTTTAACATCAATGCTGACAAAGCTTAAATGCACTCTTTAATACAATCTTAGAATCAATTGGCTTTGTTCAAAATGTGAATAGTCTCACACATTCTCATCTTCATACTTTGGACCTTGTGCTGACATATGGCATTGAATGTGAAGAAAAAATAATATCTCCTCACAACCCTGTCATCTCTGACCACTTAATATATAAAATTACTTTAACTTAATTCTCCTCCTGCAAAAGAAGGTTTCACTTAAGCAGACCATTAATATAAGATAATGCAATTATAACTTCTAAAGAATCTGTTCAACTTTCTATCTCCTCTGTGTAACTAAGTAATACTACAGAGGGCAATCGTTTAATTTTTTTCCTCTTCCAAAATTGATGGTTTTGTTGATGGGTTCTCTGTGTACTGCCTTAGACAACATAGCCCCATTGAAAAAGAAAAACTTAAACTAAAGCTGGCTCCCTGGTTTAATACAGTTTTGCACATTTTGAAGCAAAATGTAAGGAAACTGCAGAGAAAATGAAACTCTACATGCCAAACCCTTTCCATTCTGGGAAAAAAAAAAAGTTTACTAATGTAAAAAATGACCCTTCATAAAGGAAGAGCAGCATATTTCTCCTCATTAATAGATTATGTATTTAAACAGCATTTAGGTTAATTCTACTCTCTTAAATATATTAGTGATCAAACTAGAGTTTGCTCTGTGTGAGCCAACAGAATTCACAAAGACTCCTGGAAAGGTGTCGAACCATCTTAAAAAAACTGCAGAAGTCCAGTTGCCTTGCATTTTAAGCCTGTTTGCGGTTCCTATGACCAAGGTTATTGAGAATTTACACAGGCTTGTTCACATGTACTTTGTTCATTGAACAAAACTCGGGTGAGATAGATTTATCTTTTAAGAATTTTTATCAGAATGAAAATAAAGCATCACTAAAGCCAACTGATGCAGCTAAGTAGGGTCTTTTCATCCATGTAACCATTTTGTTTTTAGTGAAATCCTAATGTCCTCAGTGTTCCATTGTTTTGGGAACAAACCGCTCTTTGCCCTTGCTGTCACATGGAGTTAAAAGGATGTTTCTCTGAAGTTTATACCATGTTTTATTATCTAGATATGGCTTTCTCCCTGTTAGTTGTCTTCTCACAACTAGTTTAAAGTGTTTGTTCTTTGAATTTTCTCCAGGGAGGGTTACTGGTATGATTAATTTCATTAGAACTAACACCTTGTTTCTTTGTTGGATTGGTTAGTTGTTGCTCCAATGTCTTGGTGTTTAAAACCAATGGTAGGGTTCTCTCAGTGTTTTGAGACCCCAACATGGGACCAGAATTTACCTCCACATTTACACCAAGACAGCTATTATCTGGAGAAACTTTTCCAAATCTTCTGTGGTGAAGGAATAAACCTTGTGCTGGTTTGTTGACATGGACTGTTCCTTCTCTAGTATGCCAAATAAAATAACATGAATATGTTTAAAAAGTAGTCCATTGAGAGGATACTTGAAATATTCAGTTTTGTCCAACTTTCTGCAGCTTTGGCTAGGTGATAAGAAGGTATAAGTAAACAATATATATATAAATATAAGCAAGGAGGAAGCAAGGGAGAGAGTTGTCGGAACAAGCTGAGAAGTGGAAACTCTACTCATCAGCCAAGTTTGATCCTGAATCTCATACAAGCCACCACCGTGAAGCAGCCATACACAACCCTGGATCCACTCAGCACTCCCTGGCTCAACTCCCACTCATCTCCTGTAAGAGAACCTTATATTTCTCCTGTCATTTTTCAATTCTTTTTAACAAACAACACTTTACTGATTCTGTTTTTCCCAAGAATCTTCCCTGAATGTGGATTAAGAGCTTACCAAAACCATGTCATTTGTAAGTAATAGTGTCTAATATTACCTGTTGAGGTAGAATTATTAAACATTCAAACAAAACATTGCACACTTAAGTGGCGGGATAGTTGTCTTTCCAACAAGCTATAAAGGAGCAAAAATCTTTATCCTCATGTAGAGTTAAATCTATATAAACTTTGTTTTGTTAGCTATAAAAATAGCAAGGCCTATAAAATCTATAAATTCTTTATAACTTTTATAAAATTGTATAACTATAACTTTTTAGTGATGCCATAATAGAAAATGAGCCATTTTAGATGAACAAATGCTCTGCACTTTACTCAGATCTATAGCTGTCAATTAACTTCAAGTGAAATTCAAACACTCTGATTTCATAGTTCTTTGTTCTGTTTTACAGTGAGAGCCAAAATTCCCAAGCACACATGCAAATACAACAAATACATAATCTAGGACTTATTCAACACATAAGCAAATAGTTTGCCATCTTGACATGTCTTTTTCCTTTGTCTAGCATTTAAAATTGCAGCTGCCATAGCATTCTTGAGTGAATTTCCCCTATGTGTATTTACAGACAGCTTTGTCAGCATTATGTGCCATTTCTGCACAAGTCAACAATGGAAAACAGGAGGAGAAATGGAGGAGATCAAACAGCATTGTTTACTGGGTAATTGTTCTTAATTGTGCACATACTTCCCGTGAGTTAAAGATTTTGCTGATAATGAAATGCCTTTGGATACTAGATCACAATGGCTAGTAGTTAAGTCAGCTCATAAATACTGTAAAAAGAAGCTACATTGATGCAGTCAAAGGTTTTTCTTCACAGCAAAAACCTGCTCAGTAATTTGAAATGTTTAATAGGAATTTATCTAATTAATGGTATAACTTTTAATGAAATATAAATTAACAATCAAATTTGTCAATAAAGAAATCAATTTTCTACAAGTGATTAAAACAGAAAAATATTCAGGGTTAATAAGTCCTCAGGCCTTTTAAAATACTGTAGCTTTGACTATGTCAAAAAGTTTTTAAATCCTATAAATCTCTAACCTGACAACAGGAGTGAGACATGGATCTGGCTGTTGTCAGGTTAATAAATCTCACCCTGTTTTGCTTTCTGCATCATATTTTGCATAGAGGGAAAATACTAATGCAGGAAGCATATATTCTATGTCCATACTGTATGTCCAATCGAAGGTTTTAAACAGAGTTTCAGAGAGCAAAAAAGTTCAGTGTAACGTCTATTCAGGTATATCAGGTCACTAGGATTTTTTAGCATGCATATCCCACCCATGTGATAATATAATATAAAATATAATATGTTTTATCTGTTAATAATATAAAATGTTAATAATATAAAGCTGGCTAGTATTGAGGAAACGTTTCTCAAAAACTGTCAGAAAGATTCAAAATTCAACCTGAAAGTTTGCTTTGAAAGAGACCAACATGCACTTGGTTACTGTTTTTAGATCTGTTTAGAAAAAAAAGAAAATAATATATAAACTGTTTTGACATCTTGTGTCAATGTCTACTCAATAATGTGTGATAAGCATAATACAGTCCAGGGTGTTTCAAAACATTTCCATGCCACGACCAGTGAAACAGTACTAGCTTCTGACCAAGGCTCCCCGCGGCAAATTCATAGACAATGCTATATAATATATAAAGAAAAATTAATGCTTTATTTCTTTATTTGATATTAAATAATATTTTTTATCATACGTATATTAACTTGCATGTTTTGAACACTATATTATACTACCTATGAAAAACAAACTTTTCATCAAACAGCTGATGTGAGAATTATTCGTGTGTTTAATGTGTGCAATTATTATTTATTAGAAAAGAACAAAAGAAACACAACCTCTCTGAAGTATGTTTATTGGATGAAAGCTCAGATTAATGAATTCTAGAAAAGTAAAAAAAAAAGCCACTGGACTTCGTTTTCCAAGATTAATGTCTACCAATGCCATATGCATGTCTTTGTCCAAGAGTAGACATAATTTTTTTTATTTTAAGTTAAGTTGTTAACCCATAATATACTTAAAAGCTTGGTTTTAGCAAAAGGAAGAAAGCCCATCAGTGACCAAGCATTACATTTTCTAAGTGAAGGTATATGCATGTGTTCTTGTTTTTTAATACATTTTTAGGCCATTTTTTTGGCTGGTTCAAAAAACACAATGATATAGAAGTTTAGAGCAGGCTGTAGAAATTAATGGAAGTCAATGGAAAGGCCATGCAAAGTAAGACAACTGTGAGTGCATATGTATAGTTTTTGTTTTGTGTATTTCATCAACTTCATTAACTCGGCTCTCATAATATTTAGTATTAAAATATCTCACTTTTTGAACAGGGAAATTCAGTTTTATGACCTACCTATCCAGGCAACACCTGCTTTCTCCCACTCATGCCAGAGCAAATATTTTGCTAGCAGGGTCTGTAATGAACACTAGCTGCTAAATGTGGGCTCAAAAATGGCAGGTGTTGCATCAGCTATAAGACATGCTGGCACCAAGGCTTTTATTATTTTTATTGTCTATCATACAAAGCTTTGTTAACGTGAGAACATTCTGTGTCAGTATGTGTGTGTGGCTGTCTGTCTTTGGGTTTAAACACAAATTTAATATGCACCATTATTTTCATAATTGACAAGGAACTTTCCTGGTATTGGATTGCATCGTCCATGTACAAAAACTGGAGCTTTACTCTTACCAACTGTGTAGGAATAATAAAAATTGATTTACTGTTTTGAGGAAAGCTTCTCAGTGTATATCAACCTAGGATAGTTGTTACCTACTTTGAAACTATTTTGGCCAAAAAAACAAACAAACAAAAAAAAAAACAATTCCACTCAGGTGGGGTATTTTAGCCATTTAAATGTATCTTCCATCATACAGAATAATCATCAAGATCTATGATTATTTCTTTATTTACTTCACTACATGCTACACCAAATGTATTTTTATAGTGACAAGGAAAATTACTTGGCAACATATAATAGGTGGACATAACTAAGTTATGATGTCAGATAGAGAGACGAGGAAAACCAATTCTACATACAATTCTGTAAGAAAATGTGCCACAAACACAGAGATACATTTTTCTTTTACTTTCACAAATTAAAAAAACATTATAGAATGATAAGGCAATATTGGAAATATGCTGCTTATACCCAAACTGCTAATGTACACCATTATGTTGAAAAACCATTGTACTCCAACAGGCATTTAAGACTTATCTATGATAGTTTGGAACAAAAGGAAGATGTCCCTCAACTCCATATTTGGTCAATAGTCTACCAAAGAAAGAAAACAGATACAAACAGAAAAAAAAAACAGACCAAACATTTAGGTGTATGGACAGGGAGAATAAAGAAATCCAGAATACTTGAAATAATCCGCTCAAGTGAAGAGTAGGTAAAACCGATGTCAAAAAGACATAGCCATCATTCAAACACAGGACCATGCAATACAAAAGAAAAGAAAAAGTAATTTGATGTATTATATGGGCTGCAGAACAGTTTATAACACTGTGGCCTTGCAGCAAGTACATTAGAGCCTAGCCTAGGGTCATCCTGCATGAGGTTTGCATGTTCTCCCTGTGCATATGTGGGTTTTTCTCTGTTTACACCAGCATCCTTCCACTGTGCCAAAACATGCATGTAAGGTTAATTTGCATCTCTAAATTGTCCATAGATGTGAGCCTGTGTTTGCATGGTTGTATGTCTCTGTGGCACCAGCTCTGCAGTGAGTGTAAGAAGATGGATGGATGTTGTTCCTATTGTTTGGTGTTGGACAGTTTGAGTGTCAATTTCAAAAAGGATACTTCTAATAGTCCTGCATTTAGGTTAGTAATTTTTGGGGTTGATTTCTTGTAGCAAAACCTTAGTCATCGTTATTGTTTTTTAGAGTGTCTTCACACTTGCCATTTTAAACCATTATAAATGGACCACAATTCTTTTGCCCCCTTGGTACAGATCATTTATGCAGGTGTGAAGAAAGATCAGCAAACTCTGGTCTGGACCAAACAACTGCACCAACACCGATTTATTAAGGTGATCTGTGTCTGCTCTTAAAAAGACTGGTGTGGTTTGCTTCGGGTATTAATACAAACCTGCCTCATTCAGACCATAATGCAGTAACGTTATGTCTCCTAGGTAAAAGGCCTTAAGTTATATAGTGCCTTTTGTAGCCACAGGACTCCAAAACACCACACTGAGTCATTCATGCACTAGTGGCTAGCTACACCATAAGCCCTACTTACACTGCCCTATTGAAACCATGCCGAGATTGGTCCGAGCACGGCAACCGAGATAACTAATGAGTGTAAATGGCACAACAAACTGAATCGAACTGCTCCAGACACAACCGAACCGTGCTAACATGGTACTAGTTCATCAGTAGGGCTTGGTGTGGTTCAGTTCTGGCTCGGTTCTCGGATAACAAAGACCGCATGAGCAGATCGTGTCATCTCCTTACAGTCAGCCTCCGTAATCATGAAATTTCAGACATTTATAAAAATACTACCATCCTTAGCGTGCCACACGATTTCCAGTCATGATTCTGCTTGGCAGTGTGATGAACCTCAACTCCTGTCATTGTTTCCTGTGTTTGTAAGCCCTGATTAGACTATCGTTTGTCATAACCACTTCCCAAAAGCCGACTATGTCCAGTTAATTCTCCAAAGGCTGCCTTCTTCGCCTGACTCTCTGCAAACTTCCTGAATGTTACGCGCGCCGCCATGCTGATTTGCTTGTTTAGCTCTAGAGAGCAGCAGTACCGTAGATCGTCACTAGGAGGTGAGGAACCGTGTTAGCGTGGTGTGTAAAAGCTTGGCACTGTTAACTGATCCAAGCTCGGAATGGATCGGTTTTCAGAGGGTAGTGTAAATGGGGCCACAGCTGACATATTGGCTGTCATACACAGATGCCCCTGGGTCCTCTGACTACCATCGGTAGGCAATGTGGGTGAAATGTCTTATGGAAAAGACACGACTGACTGACACTGATGGAGATGGGGTTCAAACCGATGGTCCTCTGGTTACAGGATGAACATGTTCATCATTGTTGTCACGATGGACTTAGCAAGCCACTGTGTTGTAGTACATGAAGTTTAGATACCTGTTCCGCTGTTGCTTAGTAACATTAGTTCCAGCAAATGATGGATATTACTAGGCTTCAAAGACACACAATTACAAATTTAAATATAAAAAAGTCTCGAAATCTACATTCACTTAGTTTCTTTTGACACTGTCATTGATTTTGCAGCTGTTATAACAGCATAAATATACATAATGGAGGTACTGCATGAAGGACTGGAATACCACTTTTTTCTCCATATTAGGTTCTGTCTTGTGTCCTGAAAAATGGGAGCAAAGATTATCACTTATATGGCTTTGCTGTGTGTTAAAGTAAACTTGCAAAAAGTACAATTAAAATACAAACTGACAAAAAAAAAAAAAAAAAAAAAATCCACTTTTGGTCAAGACCAAACAAATGACCACAGGAACCAAATGACTCAATTTTCTGGTGTAAGCCCATCTTTATTCTTTGAAAATTTATCTTTCTTAATTCGGTTTGTTGTTGGTCTTCATATTTCCTCTCAAACTGCTACGGTAATAATTTATTCAGTTTCTCCCTTCTTCTACAACAACCAAAGTTGGCCTTGTTATAACAATACATGTTTTATATTACTTTGAGAGTCATAGTCATTTCTGCTTAGAATTAATCTTTTATATAATAATTATTATTCTACTCCTGTAGCATTTCTTGGTTTGTTTTGGTTTGTTGTACTGTAAATAGAGCTGGAGTTTTAACACTAGCAAATCATTTGTCCATGGAATCAGCTATTAAGGCCCTGATTTAAATACTTGCAGTAGCGAGAATTGTTCAAATGCTTTGAGAGATATTATCTGACTTTCTATAGACTACTCTACCTTACTCTAACATAGTTTCCTGTTCACTTGCAGAAAACCAGTGTCTGTAATATATTTCCCAGTGGTACAATTATTTCTACCAAAATAGTAAGTCAGAGAGAATGAAAGTGGAGAGAACTAGAGTCTGCCAATTAGTCAAAAGTCTTAAAATAAAACAAAGTAATCACAGAAGAATGCTTCTACAACTGTCATATCTCATTTGTCTTCACTTTTATCTCTTTATTATTCAGTCTCAGTGCTATTTTTTGCTATTAAGAGTAGCTGGTGATTAAAAAAAATATATTTAACAATCTTCAGTATATATTTAGAATTTAGCAACAATGTGCAATAAATAAGAATAATCTGCTCAGACAAACATTAAGTTATACTTAGGAATGACTTTACAGAAGATGTGACCTCAGTAAAGCAAGTTCTTTATAATTGTTAGGATTATTTTTATTGATGATGTGTGAGTCTGTTAAGACCTAAAAATAATACCTGCCTGTTACATGTCAAAACAAACATTTTCACAAGCAGCTTATCTAATTAGGACAGTTCTTTGCATCTACATTATCTGACAATGGAATGAGAGCGGTGTTCTTGATCTAAGAACATAATATAATATTTTGATATGGCTGGCAAACCTGCTTTCTAATGGTCAAATCAGATATAAAGTCTCCAAAAGTGCAAGTGCAGTGTACATTTGACATGCAAATTCAGCGGCTAATATTGCTCCAGATTCCTAGCCTATTTTATTCAAGAAGTTACCTTGAAGGTTTATTGACATGCTCTGTATTCATACATAATTCCTCTTCCAAGGTCTGTGCTCTTCTTGACAGATACCTCTTAGGGTTTTCATGGAATCAGCTGCCTAATTTGGTACTTTTATACATGTTTTTTTTATTGTTGCAATTTTATAATGAGTTCCATGGGATTTGTCTGTCACTATATATAATCATACCAGGACATCCTATGATCATTTTTGTTGGACTTATCTGGGCCAGGATGCCCCAGGATCTTGGTGCATGTCTGGTATGATAGACTCTGGCCACTGTTACCTGTTTGCAAAACCGAATAGATTTCTTTCTGGAGTAATTTCTGTAGACTGAATGCTCTTGGTAAATGCGTCATATAAGCATGGCAATTGGAATATTTTGAATAGATTAAGCCAAGTTAGAATTAAACTCTTATTACAAATGCAGCAACATTTATGTATTCTTGATGTAACCTTTTCCTACTTTTTCTCCTACCATGGCTTCCAAAGAGTGTGCCACATCAGAATCAACAAACATTTTTAACTTTAGATATCCACATAAATGATCCACATAAACGTGATGCATTCCACCTGTGTGCAAGCGCACATTCATGAGAATTAGAAACCTGCATAATTAACACTGCAATAATTCCATATAGGGCTACGACTTCCAGTGCTTTTGAGATGGTGCTCATCCAAAAAATCGCATTGAAAACAAGGGAGAGAGACTTTGCCAGTTTGGAGAGGGTCGAGATTCAGCTGACAGAGCAGCAGAATTAAGGACCAAAAAAAGCAAAGCAGTGGGGAGTAAATCTTAAGAACTGTATATGCTATGTCGTCTGTTTGTTGCACTGTTAAAGAAGTAAAAATAAAATTTATTTGATCCAAAAATTGTGTCAAACCCATGTTTAGCAAAAGCAAAATAGTCAACGAAAACTACTGTTGGTGGCAAAAGATGCAACATATGATGCAACATATGATCTAAAATTAGTTAGCTATCAACTTGAATGACAAAATATTAAAATTCCCTTTTAGTACACACACTTATAGTGTACATCTCCTGCTAGACCACGCCTGTTGTCCCTTTATCGCAAAGTCCATCTCTCTCATAAAACCACTGGCAAGAATAATGTAATCAGGAATCAAGAAAAAAAGCGGATCACAGACAGGAAACTAAACTAAAGGGATTTCAAATGAAACTGTCTGGCTTTAAGAAACACTAAAAGAAACCAAGAAAAAAAAAATAGTAGTCAGTATGGGTTTCTTTTTTAGAACAAGCAAAGGAAAAAAATATATAGGTTCACTTATTTTTTTTCCAGGGGTTGAATAACGCATAAACTTAAAAAATTTTAAGGGTGAAGCACTAATTTGACACATTCAGACAGACCCAAACATTTCACCTTTGCTGTAATGACAAAGCCAAGGAGCTGCCATGGAGTAAAATGACTGCATCTTTCTGAACGTTTTATCTATTTTCTATTCCAGATGTTATTTGTAGCTTGATTTCACATAGAGCTCACTGGCTGCTCTTTCTTTTGACAAAATGACAAGAAATTCACCAGTGTCCCAACATGGCAGCTGCAAAGTGCAGTGACCAATAGCTTTATGCAGAAAATGTAATTCAAGATTGTGATTAGTGAACATCAACCTAAAAACTGTGCTAATCACTATTCATTCAAGATTTCAATGGGGGGCAATACACATACAGACAAGTTTTTTTTTTCTTTCTGTAAAATAAATCACAACGTAACATTTTTGTGGCTTCAATTTAACAAAAGCAGCTGAAATTTGGTTGTCTTGTACTAAAGATTATGGAGGAGTTTTGGCCAAGTGGTTAGAGTAGTGTAGCCTGACGTAGTCCTACTCAATTCTAGTCAGAATATGAGTCTGATACTGCTCCATAGAGCTGTGATTATGGGGCGTGTTTCGAACGAACCAGGAAAAAAAATGCCTCTGCACTCAATTGGATAGACCTACAACCAATAAGAGCAACGGAGTGCGTGACATATGTTAAGCGATGCATAGTTGTTGTCAACAAAAATCAAAGCCTGCAGTTGCACGCCTAGAATAAGAAGATGAGCCTTGATCGCGTTTCTCTGTTCCTCTTTTAAAATTAATTTGCTGTCGATATCTTCTAGAACAAACCTAATAGCAGAATCTACACACCTCAACTCTCCAGCGGCAGCCATTGTTGTTGTCACCCATGCGCGCTTTGGTCACGTGGTTGATTAGGTTACTGTTGATCATCTGTCCATCATCGTATAAAGCCCGCCCTGACAATTTGATTGGCCCGCCAGATATTGTGCTAGCATACTCGCGCTACTACTGAGCAATGCTAGACCGAACTTCCCGAACTCAAACGTTGTGGGCGGGACTAAGTTCAGAATGGCACCCAGGCTAAGAGCAGTGCGCTTGTGCTCTCAAAAAGGTTGCAAGTACGCAGTTCAGTCCCCATAGCCTCCACTCTAAGTCCTTGAGCAAGACCCTTAACCCCACACTGCTCCCCGGGCACCGCACAATGGCAGCCCACTGCTCCCAAAGGGGATAGGTTAAATGCAGAGGAAAATTTCTCCAATGTGAGGTTAATAAAGTTCAATTATCAATAATTACTTTACAGGATGTTAAACATTAGAGGTGACTAAAACATTAGGGGTGACAATGTGTGAGTGTAAACACATAAATGCTTGCAATCCAAATGTTGCTAGTTCAGTTCCAAGTCCCTCTCACTGCATGTCTAACATTGCTGAGATCCTGGACAAGACACTTAAACCAGGGTTGTGTGCGAGTGCTTGAATTTTGTGCAATAGGTTAATATGGCTATAATGTTAGATGCTTAAAGTGGACATATGACTAGTATATCTCTAAATACATTAGTACTATTTACCACATGTGGCAAAAAAAAAATAAAAAATCATGAGACATCTGTAAGAGGGCTACAACGTTTTCACAGCAATATAATGTATTATAATATTTTAAATGAAAGAAGAAATATGAGAGAGCCCCCCGAAAAAGTTTCCTCTTTCCCCTCAGTCCTTTCTGCTCTTATTTCAATTCAACTTTCAAAAAATGGGTACACTGAGAAAAAATCCATTAGTTCCATACCCAGAGGCTGCTTTCAGGGGCTCCTAAACCTGTATTTCCTTTTTCCCCTTAAATTTATCGCCTGTCTCATGGTTCTTTGTGCAGGAGCACAGATGACTGTAAAATTTCAGATAAACCATACTGAAGGGTCACCGTATCATAGAAAGAATAATCAAACTAAAGTACAATAACCCATAGTTTTTTCAGGTCTATACCAAACCCTAGAAATGTTAACTAGTAATATTTCATAAGAGGAAATCGCAATACCAAAATGAATGCTATGCATACGAACTCAACTAACTGACATTTTGATTTCAAAGTAGTCTGAGTGAAGGAAACAGATATTCACACAGTTTGATCTTTACAAAACATTAAATCTAACCTTGGATATTTTCTTTTATACTTATGCATACAAAATAATTATCTGCTGTAAAATGACACTACAATATTAGAGATGCTTGTTGGTGTTTGCAATTTCGTATTTATAAAAAACAAGCTACATTACCCTGATCTTGCAAAAAATATGTTTAACATGTTGATGAGAAAAAAAAAATAGGTAATACCTTTACTGTATGGAAATAATATAGTATCACATTCATATTACCTTTTTTTGCTTCTTTGACATTAGTTGACGTCTTTCTCTCATTACATTATGTTCATGATACAACATAAATCAACAACTTGGAAGAAAAACAAATAAAATAAAAATAAAATATTAACAGGAAACTTTGACAAAGTTGTTCAAGAAATTGTTCTTGCCTGAAACTAAATTAATGGGTCAGGAAACTAGAATTATCATGCAAGGTGATAGTGAAAAATACAAAGACTTTTTTTTTTCCTCTTCTGGTATAATCAGTGGCTTCTCTCCAG
>NW_015150570.1:901202-991378 GCF_000732505.1 Cyprinodon variegatus
CCATCCATCCATCCATCCATCCATCCATCCATCCATCTTCTTCCGCTTAAAATGATCACAATTATTATAATATTATGTCTTTGATCATCATCATTCTTTCCACTGCAATGGAAAAAGAAAAATAACATAACATTCTCTTGTTGCTAACCGTTTGATCCCAGTCTATACCTGTTGTGTTTTCATTTGTTCAGTGTGAGCTTGACAAATTACTTTTCTATCAGCTTTATGAAAAAAACATTTTTGTCATGAAATAAAAAACCCATACATGTCAATTATGTCACCTACTATCACACATTCTACAAGTATATTTTTGTAATAATAACCATATGAAAATATGATCCTGCCCTTTGTGGACTTTTTGGTTATGTTTGTTTCTCTTTGAGTTTTCATTTACATTTTACATTTACATTATTTATGACATTTTGGGCTTTCTAGTTTATTGCTTCTTTTCCATTTTGTGTTATTGTAGTTGTTTTCTACTTGTATTTAAATAATGTTGTGTTTTTTGTGTTGCTCTTTGTTGCCCTCTTGCACCAGTCTTCTTCCCCTAAGCTTCTAGTTTCTTCTATCCACACCTGCTGCGTGTTAGCTGATTACCCCAGTCTTTGTTCTGTCTCCCATATATACTCCTGTGCAGTTCCTCAGTGCTGGTTTCTCCTCATTGCTTTGATCCTTAAATGTGTTTTCTCCCTGGTTCTCCTGTTTTTGATTTATTTATTTTTCCTGAATTTGTGTTTGTGTTGCCATCTACTATCTATACATCATTTGGGTCCTCAACTATCTTCCACCAAGCGTAATTATTTTCCTTTCTTATAAAAGTTGGCTTTAAAAATGTCCCAAGATTTTCTGATGAAAATGATAAATTCCACCAGAATTCTTTTCTTGCTTTGTTGGGTATGTTTGCTATCCTAAAAAACCTCAGGTTTCCCATTGGAATGAGTCGACCAATGAAACATGTTAAGAAACACAAACGCATTCTCAAAATTCAATTTGTCCATGCCAACTTCTCTTTTCACCAGCCTTCAATCTGACACAGCAATGATTCTGAAAATGATCAACATGTGGAAGCAGCAAACAAAAAGAGCTTTGAAAGGATGGGCAGGACTTATGATCAGCATTCAGATATTGGCTCATTTCATGGGATACAAACTTTTTTTTATATCCCCTTCATTGAAAAATATTTTTTTTTCTTTCCTACAAAATGAGAGCGTGTTTTCAATGGTTCAATAAATAATTTTTTTTTAATGGACTTTATTGATCTCACAGTGGGGAAATGTACTTGTTACATCAGCTCAAATAGTCAAAGAAGAATGTGTCAAAGGAATAAAAAGCTGCATGGGATATATACCTTATATACAATATCCAAATTCATCAAACAGAATTTGGACCATTTGGACAATAGATACTGAATGGACCCATTTTGTACAAAAACACATCTTGCACTGCTAATGCAAAATTTTCACACGTTGGTGACAACAGGGTCAACAAGTGTAGTAAATTTATACACCTATGAAATGATGTACCCCAAAGCAGTGGCATCTAGAAAGTGGTACGTATTTTTCGGACAGTTTTCGGGGAATAAAAAAAAAAAAAGGTGTTTGAACAGCTATGGTTTAAGTCGTGTCAGTCTTGAGATGTTAAACAAAAAACAACAGAAGGCCTGCAACTTAAAATGCAGCAACATGAGAGCATGTGGGGTGTAACATGTACTTTGAATAGGTTTAATAGTTTCTATTAATGCTTTTGGAGTATCACCAAAAACAAAGGAGCAATGGAAGCAACAAGTTATACCTTTGACCTTGATCTTTACCTCCCCTCTCTATCCTCAACAACACCATGTCGACTGCAGACCAATTCAGTTTCTAGCAACCAAGAAAGAAGCCCTAAATGAGACTATGCCTCTTGTGGCAGCAAAGGAAGTATAATGTTCCTCAGGAGCTGCTAGTTATCTTCTACACTGCCATCATTCAATTAATTGTGTGCAGTTTGGCTCATCTACAAAAAAGGACACGTTCAAACTGCAAGACCATTTAGATCTGCAGAGGTAATCACTGGGGCAAAAACCTTCCCTCCATCCACAACCTGTCTAGGACCAAGCAAAAAACAACTAACATCTCTGCCAAGCCCACCCATCCTGGTCAGAGGCTGTTCAAAGCTTTACTTTCAGGGAAGTGGAACAGATGGTTAACAGCAAAAAATAAACACAATACCAGCTTCTTACTTCACATCTAGAGTGGCCCATGACTGTTAAAACAATTAAGACCTTTTGCACTGTTAAAACCTTATATTTATACAAAAAAGACTGGAAACAAACTCTTGCACTTACTATTTCCAGTCCTACTTTTTGTCTTTTTTTTTACCCACTTTAATTGAGATTTTTATATACAGTGGTAGTTGTTCTTACTGTTGATTATGGCGTAAAAGATGGGCAAGGAAAGTCAAATTCTTTTGTAATAAAAGTTGACGGTGATTCTGATTAAACAAACCCTGAACAACAGATGTGGTGCTGAAAAGGAGATGGAAAAAAGCTACCGGTAATAGTTTTTGCCTAACATGGTCCAAAACTGTTAAAAGGGATATTAAACTTGAACTCAAGAGAAATAACCTCTGATGATTAATATTGTTCCAAGCCAGATTCTTTTCTTTTAGGCAGCCAGAATCTAAGAAGCAGCCCTTCAATGTGTGTGGTTTTGTTTTCAATGTTAATTCTCTAGGTATGAAAATAGGCTTACTCATGAGGCTACAGCCTTGGCATACAACGGCTACCCTGCTGATAAGCGCCTGGTGAATGTCAACTGAATGAGGCCCAGAATGAGCTACAGGGTAAAAATGGCTTGCTATTAATGCAGCCTCAAATGAGATACAGTATGACTCCAAATAAGATTTTAGAGTTTATGCCACAATTCCATACAAGCTAATTAGAATTAAGATAGGACCAACAGATTTCACAGTTTGAGAGATGAAGGTTTAAAATGCAGCTGTCATATTAATAGAAGATCTTTTACTTGAGTGGGTTTTGAGGAAAAGTATCATCAAATAAAGCCAGTGCATGAATCTAATGACAAAATTATTAAAGCATGGTTACAAAAATATATGGTAGAAATAACACTTTCTTACTTTTTAAATACACTTTCTTACAGGTGACAGCAGATATCATTCAGGAAGTCAACAGGTATTATGTATTTTAAGGTTAAATACATACTTCTTGAGGACAAGAAGCAGTGGAGATTGTACAAGTTGCCAGCATTTATTTTTACATGTCACACAAACACAAATTGTGGGAGCTATATTTTTAGGTAAATGGTTTGTAATTAGGTTCAGTTTCTTGATTTTGTATTTTTCCATAACCCCAAACTAAAAGACATCTCCCAAAGCTCAAGTGCTTGTTACACTATATCTAATTACATCAATATGTATTTAAATGAGCAAAATGATTGGAACTGACTAATGTGTCCGTCGAGCACCCAAGTGAAACCAAACAGTCCCTCAAGCCAGTGACCCGGTTTCCATTGATTAGCCTGCTTACAAAATAGAAACCAAGACAAATTTGGCTGGAGAATGTAAATCGTAAGTAATCACATCTCCACAACCCTTTGTTTTTTGTTTATGAAAACATTTGCAAGTTTTTAAGACTGATATAAAAGGTTTGATTTTTCTCAACATAAAAAGTTACCTTCAGCTCTAATTGAAAACCTTTTTGAAAGTTACAGTCATTATCACATTTAAACATAACAACTAAAAGAGAATACTCTGAACTTTTTCAAACCTGAGAACAAACATTTACTTCAATTTGATAAAAAAAAAACTTGTACTCCAGCTAATGAAAACGAATTGACAGTGATGCAGAAAATGAAGCATCTGAATATTCTGAGCCTTGAACAATGCTTTAATGATTTTGAAGGTAATGTTACTGCATTTATTGATTTTATTGATGTATCCGCTGTAAACAGTTTATGTATTTGCATAACAAAAAAAAACAAAAACGTAGGAAAAACAGGTATCGTTTAAATCATATTCTATCAGTTATCAGAGTTAATTTGAGCCGAATGTTTGAGTTATTTGTATTACATGTGCATTTTTAAATATTTTGTTTTTAATTTGTTTTATTAAAAACATGTCTCTGATCTCAATGGAAAAAAACATTTAAAATTACAATTATAAAGATAATTTATAACATATCACAGAATGTAATAGAAAGGACATTATAAAAAAATTGGCTGTTTGAGTCATACAAACTATGGTGGGGAATTTAAAGCTTTTTTTAACAATGCAAAGCAAAAAGCATCAATCAAACTCTACAATCAAATCCATATAATCATTCAATCAAACACAATAACTCAGTATACATTATTAGTAAATTAAATTATTTTTTCTTTGAATAAAAGAATCTGTTGGCATCTACTGTTATCTAAGATATTTATCTGTTTATCATTAATCCTGTCGGGTCCCAGACATGGACCTAAATGTATGTGGTGTTTAATTAAAATTGAACATCCATTATGGTGGCAAACAGAGTTACACAGAATGAGAAGATAATTAAGTCTCTCTACATCTTAGTACTCATCTCTGTATGTTGAGGATGTAGGTAACAATCCTGTCAACTACTGAAGGGCATCCTTTGAATTAACCTCTCACGCTTCACAAAAGGTTAGATGGAAGAATTTCTTCCCTTACGTGACGAGATGTTTAAAAACATGGCTATTAAGATGTTCTTTATCAAGCTGACAAGTCACAGGCAAACACCCATTTAATACAGACAACAACCAGCTAAGGTCCCTCAGATAGTATACAACTCAAGCAAGTACTGGCTTCCCAAGGTCACTGCCTTTTCTGGGGGTATAAATTACCTTCCATTTTAATCTTTGCAGTATCATAACGGAATCACATCAGGTGATAACAAATAATCACAAGATCTTTACCAGACAAAAGGAGAATAGATTTATTTGGCTTCTAAATGCTAACATGATCTTAGCTTCATAGAGATTGAAAAGACTTCATTTTAGAACTGCAGCAAAAATTGGTATCTATTAGGAACAATAGCTAATGTTCTGACTTTTTCTCTGTTATTTTTAAAGTAATTACTTTCATTTTTGGTCTAGACATTCTTTTTAATAATAAAAAACAAACAATGGAAGATGTATGAAACCCACTTTTCCCTTGCTAAAGGCAAAAGAAAAAAAATGCAATTCAAGTTATAAGTATGCCTCTAAGAACAAAATTAAAAAGTTTAAACTATTCAAAATCAGTAAAAGCAAAGCATAAATATTAATGAATATTGCCTAACCCCTAAGCATAACAATTAATAATACCTAGCCCTAACTCAAGTTACACCTTAGCCCTGCACCTAACCCCCATCCCAAGAAGAGAACTTCTCTTCATGGGAACCAGTCGTTGGTCCCCACCAGTACCTATAAGACCCCAAATGTAGCATATTCCCGGGAAATCAACCCTAAAGTTAACAAAAACATGGTCAAACAAAAATCATATTCAATGACCACTTCAGCAAGAGTCAGTTTTCTGCATTCACAGATACCTGTTTTGTTACAGCTGCAGGAGGTAGGTCAAATGTCTCTACACCATGGATTACATAAAGTTAAAGAGAAAACTGCTGCCCAGCATATTAAAACTAGTTGTGACTTGAAACTAAATTCAAAAGTCGACTAAGGATTGTTTCCTTCACTTCAACAATTTTCGTTTTTTTTCCAAAAAGAACTTCACATCGCTAACACATATTTTTTTTCTGACATTTGAAACTAGCAAGATGCCTTTCCATAAATTACAAAAACATGCAGTTATTCAAGGAATGATAAAATATCTTGCTTGCCCAAAATACTTCTAGATAGCTGACTTTTAATGAGGTTATTTTGTTTTAAACCATCAAGAAATCGGTATTTAAAACAAGAATGTTTAATTAACAAATCAGCTTAACTTTTGCCAAATATCAATACGACTACAAAAGTTGCTTCCCTTATGCCACTGGGTCCAATAAAATTAAGATTTCCTAATTTAATGTATGAACTGAAAAAGAGACTTTAAAAACTTTTGATGGTAATGGACAGTAGCTGTTTTACCAGAGTTCATGTCTCTGTGATTCAAAAACGCATTTCTTGGCTAGGGATTCATTAAAATTATCATCCTTATTTGTAAAATCCTTTAAAGATTAAAATACTCTCTATGTACTGTTTCCTATTAATTAACTTTGTTCCACTAATATTCTCTTTCTCTGCTCAACTTTTCTCCTTACTTCCCACTGAACTTGACACACTAATAGGTTATGAATAATTCTGTTTCAGTTTAGACTGCAATTAACCACAATGCCAGAAGCCATTCTTCTTTCTCGCTGTGGTGATTTAGAACCCCGACTGAGATAGGGTGCTGCAGCTATCCTAGGCCAACATCATTTACTCCTTCCCACCTAAACCTGAAACAAGAAGCAACTGGCAAAGTAAATCCTTTTTCATTGATAATGGGGGAGAGTAAAACAAAGACTCTTGAATGGTAATAAAAATTACAAGTATAAAGTCAAGCGTTACTTAAAGGGAAAATTCTGCATAGATTAAAAGAAAACGTCAAGCATTAGATGGTATTCGGGGTCAGAAAATGTGATAAGTTGACATTATAACATGGTGTTTCGCTTCAGAGTTCTAGTTGCAAAAAAATAAAAAAAGATAATTAGCAAAAAGATATAGAGATCAGTATTTATTCGTGGATGGATTCATCAGGCAGACATGAACGTGGCACTTGGGATACAAAAGAAATTTGATTCAAAACAGGGAAAGTAAACATTTTAATAGGAAAAATAATGGTGACATTGAAAATAAATTTTGTGAGGCTCTAGCAATAGTAATTAAGCATGGCAACAAAAGTGTTGAATATTAATGAATATTATTATTTTCTGTTACAGCTGTTAATTTCTATATCTGTTCAGTCTTGTGTGTTGGTCAGCCAAAATTAGAATCAGAATAATAAAATTTACATACTTATGCTGACATAAGACATGGCCAGAGCAGCTCCAGCATTGCCCTATATGGTAATGCTGTAGGCTTGAATGGTGGGGGCTTTTGGGTGAGACATTTCCTGTCTGACTTTTAGATAAAATGGGAAAGCCACCAGAGGCTCTCTGCCTTTCAGTGGGGTCTCTCATGAATTGGTCGAGACGTAAGGGCCTAATATAAGGTGAGACTTTATTCTACAGTTTTTGCTTGTATCAATGACTTTGTTAACCATGACTGGAATAAATTCTGTTAATGCTTAAACATGTTTCTTCCTTTGCGTACACTATCTGAGAAACAATACCTCTACGGATCTGGACTGGGTAATAAAAGGGTCTCACAACAAAAGTGTGTAAAGTCTGAAAATTTGAATTTAAAAATTGATAGCAGCAGTAGAAAACAATGTAGGTGTATAATTTCTTAGTAAAGTTGATTCCTTTACTTAATTTTCCTTTTTTCTCTTTTCCTTTATGCGGATTTAGAAAACAAAATTTAAGTATCAAAAGGCTGATACATCACACTGAAATCACCTTTAGCTAGAGCTGCTTTTGTGTAGAGTTTACATATATCTAAAATGAAAGGAAAGCAATACCATAACTTTGATACTATTCCGTTAATACTGAGAAAAAAAAAAAAAAAAAAACAGAAGCCAAATGACAGAGATGGAATAAACAAAACAACTCATTTTAGGGTGACGGTAACTCAGTAAAGTAAATAGTTGCCTAAAAATTGGAAGGGTTGTGGGTTTGATTCCAGCTTCCCTCTGCCAAATGTCAATGTGCCCTTGCACTTAACCACAAGCTGCCAAATGATCTGTTTTAAATCTGTTTGCAGAACAGGCCTATATAAAAACAGCCCATTTAGTATATATTTGGCAAAAATGATTTTGCTCACTTGCTCCTTAAAAGGGAGAAAGTCAATGACTACCTTGCTGTGAAAACATCAGTTTATTTAGAATGTTTACTTCCAATATTCTAAAGGCAAAACGCACCAGGACACTAGCTGTATTGTAAATAAACCAGACATTTTGAGGCTAGCAATTCATGCAAATCAGGAAAGAAAACATTTGAAAATATTTCCTTACTCTCTAGTTTTCGAAGCTCACCAAACTATATCAATTTTCACTCCTTTGGCACATCACATAAAAAAGCAAAGCCTCAAATTTTGACTGATATAGAGGTTTTTCTCCCGCCTGTTTGCTCTTACCTCCACCTTTTTCATAGTTCTTATCCTGCTGACATAGATTCCTAAATAAATGTGGTGTTTCATCAACAAATTCTGTTTTAAAATATACATACAAGAGCAGCTCAGACGTGTGTATAGTAAATGCAGAGATGGTACTCACACATAACTGTAAGAAAAACATTCCCTGAAGCCAGGACAACCTTCTCCCTCGTTGCCCGGTCATATATGCCCACGTGGCATTCGTAAGGTCCATTGTCTGAGATCCGTACCTCTGGGAGCCTGTGACGTACAAGAGAAAATACGAGTTGATACAAATCTAGCAGTAGACAAGACAAAAAAGGTATCTCAGTTTGGTTAGAAAAATATTTATAAATGGGAAACAATAAATCAGGGCTGTATTATATCAACATTAAAAAAGAACTGCAATTGTCAATCTGACTCCATTCTGTGTGGAAAGGATTTTGTGTTCATATTGCACACAGAAAAGCCATCAAAAAAGCCATAAAAACAGTATAATGTATAATGTATAATGTAGTAAGAATGTAAAAAAAAAAAATCACATTTTTATTTTAGTAGAACAAATTTGATATAAAATGGTTATCGTTTGTTAACAATGTAATACTTTTATTTAATTTTCCATATTTGATCAAGGGAATTGGCATAGACTATCTCAAAATGAGTCTCACTTTTGTCGAGATGGAATATTAGCGTGAGATTTGAAATACCGGTTATTATGGACATGCCATTTAAAACTGAACAAGTTTACAAGTATAATATGGTTGGATAGAAAAACATAAAATTACTTTGGCTATTTAAAATAGCATTTACATTTTATAAAAACAGTACATTTATAGCAGATTATTATTCTGTTTATTTAAAGGGTGCCAAATGCCAACATAATGACAACTTACCATAATTAAAAAATAAATGACATCAATCTGTTAATTACATGTAAAGAAAAATCTGCTTTTATTCCTTTAGAAATATCTATTATTTATTTGTGAATAACAAACAAGAACACCTACAATTTTAATACAACCAGTAACACTGACATTTCTGAAAAAATGAAAAGTTTATTCGAATTTTAAAAGGCTATAATAATAATAATTATAATAGTCACACTTCTTAAGAACGTAGCTATAGATGGTGATTGTTGTAGGGAAGAAGGATCTCTTGAAAGAGCCAAAACTGCAGTGGAGCTAATGAAGCCTCTGAACACCCTTGGTTGCTGTACAAAAGAACTATTAAGAGGTTGCCTGTAATGTTCTTCATTTGATGAAGAATACTTCACCAGAGGGTCCAGAGTAGTGCTTAGAATAGAGTCAACATATTATCACAGCTTGTTGACCTTTTTTCCAAGCCAAGTTCTTACATACAGCTTCACAGCAGTGCCTTCAGTCCAGCCTGATCAGTGAGGTATGTTTGCTCCTCTATCACCTCCTTCTATCTTTGATTATAGAAAAAAAATGTCTGACATGTTTATGTTTGGCATGGTTTTATTTACTTATTAATTTTTTGCTTTTTTTCCCCCTAAGATCTGCAATGAACTCCTTTTGTAGATTAAAATGAAGTTGATTGTTTTTAAAACGCCACAAAACTTAGCATTTGTCCACATCTAGACAAACTGGCAGAGAAATGGATGAGTCACAACGACTGAGGCCTAGTTAAATCACCATATACATATTTTATCTGTAGCTTAGCAACAACAGAGCTGACGATGTCACATGCAGTGTAAGGAGGAACTGGCAGTGGAATGAGTAAAACCTTGCCATGTTCAAACTTAGTTACAGCAAAAATACATTTAACTGCACACAACCTTGTTTTCTTTACTAAGTAAGGTCAGCCTACGGTCAGCCTAATTATGCTCGTGGAAATTGTATGGAAAACTGCATTACACTGATGGTGTTAATAAGAAACATTACAGCAAATAGCCAAAACCAATATTAGGGCCATATATTTTGTTGTTTTTCAACATCATTGAATTATTTGCTAAAGTAGGTTAGATAGAGCTATCATGAACATATTTATTAGTTCATTAGTTACTACTATTATTAGTTATTAGAAGTTACTCCTTCTTGAAAAATACATGACCAGCTCAGGGTTAAAATTTTTATTTATTTATTTAATGTTGATTCGTTCCATTATTAAGACACACTAGATCCATAGAAGGGAAAAGTTTAAAGCAACTCTGCATAGCTTATAATCCAAGTATTGGCTTAATTTGATTAAATGGCTTTTTCGTGTAAGCAGCTGGTCCAAATCAATACTCTGTGTGGACTGCCATGCTGAAAAACTAGTCTCCGTAACTTGAGAGGGACAGATCCATCACTGAAAATTCTTGAAAAAAACTTTTTCTAAGTAACAGTGCGACCACTTATCCTATAATGACTTTTTTAAGGAGTTTCATTCAGGTTTTTATAGCTCATAAAAGCAATGAAAAAGCACCAAAAACATTTGCATGGCTTCAGATAGTGGACTTGTTTCTGCAGTTGTCCTGTTATATCTCAGTGCTGAACTTGATACAGTTGATCACAACATTCTTCAGAATGACTTGAACATTCTGTAGCAATAAGGGAACAGCTCCTGGCTCAATTCCATCTTATTTTTCTGATAGATTTCAGTTTGTTCATATTAAATGTAGATGCGGAGTACCACAGGGATCAGGGCTAGGGCCAATCCTTTTTTTCTATATATATGTACCCAATCGGTAGAATTATCTGACAGTATGGGATTCATTTTGTAGTTATGTTTATATACTTAGCTAAGTTTGACCACAAATTCTGATTAAACTAACCCATAACATAGACTACAGGAACATCTTGATGATATTTACAGTCAACAACAAATGTAAGCAAATATTGTGGCTAGAAGCTCATGCAGGTGGAGCATGTCCTGCATGACTCGATGCAATTAGCTGGTTCTCCTTAAAGGAAAACCTTTTGCCAATCTGACTCTGACAATCTGATTTCATTAAATTGTTTATGTGAAATGCCTCTAGATGGCATGCATTGTGAATTGGCACTATATAAATAATTGAGTTGAAACTGAATTAAACTGAATGTAACCCAGAGTGCAGCTTTACAAAACAGTTTTCAGCTCCCCTTATACATTAGGATCTTACTAAGCTAAAAGTTGTTTGGTAACAAAATAATGCTTCCTATCTAAGCATATGTTTTGTTTCTCTGATGTAGGATTTACTGTAAAGGGGTTAATGTGGCCTCAAATTTACATGTGATTTTATGACTCAATCTGCTCAATGTGGTATACTTCGGATTTCAAAACACAGAGGACATCTGTTTAATATGCAACTGTGCAGTGCCTTCAGAAGGGCTGAAGCTGAAAAATACCAGTTAGGCATTCCCCTGGTGGATAAAACTTACACAGTAGTGCTTTAAATAATTATTTCATTGCGCTGTTCATTTTCTACCAAAATGCATTTGGCCAAAGCTGTTGCTTAACAACTCCATGATTCTGACTCTGTTTGTTAATTGGCAGTCAATTAAAATATGTCTTACTGAACTGATTAAGAGAGAAAAATGTTTTAAAAACGTAGGATGTCAAAGAGGATAAGACAGGAGTAGCACTCAGCATACAACATGAAGAAGCAGCTAAAACAAGGTAAGCAAGTTGAAAGAATGAGAAGGTAAACTAAGACTAGTGATTGGTAAAAACTTCAGTGCTTTTATGCATATGGACAGAATTAAGTCTGTGTTACCAAGTACCAATTTAGTTAAAATCAAAGAGTACGATGTTTTAGTACCTAAACGCATGCCCGCCAACAAAGAGGGACAAACGGGAGCCCAAAATTGACACTGACCATTCAAAATACAGGCAAAAGTAATTTTTCAGATAATACTTGTTAGAAAATATTTAATATTACAGTAACTAAATATAAATATATATATATATATATATATATATATATATATATTGGTAAAAATACACTCAGATAATATGTTTCAAACCGCAATAAAGGTATTAAAAGAACGATGTATTTCAGTATTTTATTTTTTACAAAACGATTTGGAATTATGGGTGAATCCAAATTGTTTTGTTTACATACATTGTGTTAGCGACGATGGATACCAAAAATAGGTACTTAAGCGGATTCCAGAAAAGAAAAAGGAATGAAAAGCTGCTGGAAGAACGGAGGGGGAGTGTAATACTTCATTTGGGTGCCCACCCAGATGTTGCTTACTTATTGTTGTGTCGTTACGCCATTGGGTCCAGGTCCAGTGTGAAAGACAGAACATAGCAGAAGAACCAGCTGAGCAGGGACCGTGGTTGACAGGAAGGAGGACAGCGTAGCAGTTCTCCCGTCACAGTTTCAGGGGGGCGGGGGAGCGACCAACAGAGTGCAGGTGGAGGGGCTTGCTGCCTTATTGGAGAGTCTGAGCATACTGGCTCAAGAGACGTATCATACCATTAATTTCAATGATCCTGCACTGTGGCCAACAAAAAGGACTGATTTTAATCAAGTGAATGTTTGTAATGGCAAAAAGGAAGTCTTTCTCAGAGATGGCAAATGAACTGCCAGCCAATTTAGAGGGCAGAGAATCCCCAAAGTAGCTAACCTAACTCCAACGATGGAAGAGAAGAAATGGTTAGGGACTGGCTGATACACAGCAAGTCAAAAAAGGCCATATTTTAATGCAATGTACATTAAGGTTGGTACAATATTTTTGAAGGCCATATTTGCCATGCTTACTGTTCTGTTATGAAGTAGAGAAAAGATCAACTAGTGTACTAAATCCATTTAGATGGGATGAAAATATCCAACATAAAAACAAAAAGCTTTATGAAAGATTTCCAGGGCATGAAATAAACAGTGCACACAAATATTGTTATTGGAAATGCAAAAAAATGCAACATATTTTCCGATCTCTACCTCTGACGGGTTCGAGGTGAGCAGGCCTTCAGTAAAATTAAGATAATAAAAAACTACATGGGTTCTAGGATGTCCCGGTAAAGTCTATAGGGCAACAGCTTGCCAAGAAATTAGACTTTAAAGACATCATAAATGAGTTTGCCACTAAAAAAGTTCACAGTTTGCCATTTGGAGAATAAGTCTAGCCACATTTATAAAGTGAGGTCATCTAAGACTTGTTTGGAGGACAAAAAATATTTCTGTTAACAGCAGATTATTGAATAAAATACTAAGGGGGGGGTGTTTTGGCGTAGAGGGGGGGCCAAAAAGACTGTGTTGTCCATGGCCCTAGCATAGCTGTCAGCTGGCCTGCCTAAATGCATCATCATAACATAGAGAGTACAAGATTGCATGATGTTGCAGTGCAAAAAGCAAGTACTCCTAATAGAAAGCATTTGAGTGAAAGCTTCACTTTTCAAAATGCAATGTACATTAACGTTGGTACAATATTTTTGAAACGAGGGCGAGTGGCTGGAAGACTTCCAATCTAAAGAAGCATTTGGTTTTGTTTTTCTTGAGGCTGAAGAATGCACAATTTTAGACATGTTCAGATATACGACTGCAACTCTTTTATAAGGCACCTTTAGCTTGCCTGCATCCCTTGGTGACCCATTGTCTGCAGCCATCCCTGTCTGCTAAAGGTCAATAGGCCTAGTGTTTTAAATTATATAAGCATAATACATGAACATGTTTTTTTTTTGTTTTATATGTATTAGGTCTACAGCCTTGTTTAATATAAATTAGTTTTTTTTTTTTAAATGATGATAAAATGATACATTTCTACACTTAACTCCTTACTTCTGGTAACAAAATAACTTGCTTTGCTGCCAAGAACTCTGCCCCTTTAACGATCTAAAAAATCCTACCTCAGACCAGAGCCTAATGTCCATCAAATGAAAGACCTGGCTAAGTGAAATTACGTGTGTAAGGGCTTTAAGGGCTTTTCAAATGGCCTAGGCTTTCCACAACCAATGGAAAAGAAACAAAATGAAAAGGGGCTATTAATTCTGCCAGAAGAACAGCTATAAAGAATTTTAAGAAGAACCAATGTGAATAAAAGCAATAAAAATGCTCCTACAGGATGCCATCTGGAGTGCAATTCTATAACAACAGCAAAAACCACTTTGGTCTGTGACAGCACATGACTATTTTTGTCTCCTGCTGAGATCAAAATCTCTATTCATTGTCAACAGAGATCCTCAAAGTTCGACACAAGTCAATTTTAGCTCCTGTGATTTACTCACACAAAGCCTAAACAATTGTCCTTGCAGAATGGGTGTTGTAGATGAGGACCTATGTTGGAACTTTATTGTGATTTTCACAGCAGTTGGGTTTTTTATGATTTCAGCATTCTGTTTTTGTAAGTGTCTTAAGAAGTGGAGCGTTAAATTTTGACTCTTTCAGAAGGAAACAAATCTATACCCCAGTTGTAGTCTGTAAGCTTCCCTGTTTCATATATACCAGCTTGCATTATTACATATCTAATAATGTTTGGAAGCTACAAAGGAAGGGCAAATAAGATATTTACATGTTATTAAAATCAAACAGCAACAAAAAACATAATACTTTGGTGAAGCATCCTTTACAAGTACTGAAATTTATTCTCAGTAAAACAGTTTAGCACAAGATTTGGTCCAACTCCTCTTTCCATTAATCTAGATTTTTTTGTTTTATTTTTTGTTACTGACTTCTACTTGTTAAATTAAACATCATAGCTGTACTTTTAAATTTAGACTTAGACAACTTTTATTGTCATTTTTATACACACTGTATACAAACAGTATATACACAGCGTATACAAAACATTGTTTTTGTACAGCTTTCAGACAGTGAATAAGCAGCAGATTAGCAATGAAATTAATATTTCTATTTCATAAAGTGCAGGATTGATCGACTGTAAACAGTGTGGGAGAAAACATGGTGCAAAAGGCATTGATGTGGAAGTTCAGAGCAGTGCAAAAAACAAATATATATTGTGCGAAAATGCAGCAGAAGAACATTTTTGAGTTGAGTTCTGTTTGGTTTGTTGTTATCAGTATGATGCATGGTCTTGATTTGTGACTTGATTTAGAGTTTTTTTCAACAGCGCAGCAGTCTGATGGCAGTGGGGGAAAAGCTGTTACAGAACCTGTTGGGTGTGAAGCGGATGCTGCAGAGCCTTTTCCTAGAGGGTAGCAGGGAAAACAGTCCATTGTGGGGGTGTAAGGGGTCATTTATGATGTTATGGGCTCAGTACACACTGAGATTAAATTTCTTTAATGGAGGGGTTACTTTGTGCTGTTCTTACCACTCTTCTCACGTTCTTCCAGTCTGAGGAGCTGCAGCCTATACACCACACAGTGAGACAGTTGGTCAGAACGCTCTCTATGGTGCTTCTGTAGAAGTTCAAGTACAAGCGCTTCTGTGTCCTTTTATTCAGTGTTCATAGTCGAGGTGAGGTTGTCTGGGATGTTCACCCACAGAAATTTGGTGCAGCTGATGACTTCTACTGCTGAGCTGTTGATGAGCAATGGAGCGTGGTTGAGCCAGTTCTTCCTAAAGTTGATGATCATCTCCTTTGTTTTCTCCACGTTGAGGATCAGGCTGTTATCTCTGCACCAGCTGCTCCAACTCCTCTCTGTAGTCTTGGTCATTGTGCTCTCTGATGAGGCACACCACCATGGTGTCGTCTGCAAAGTTCACGTTGTGATTGGTTGTAAACCTGGGGACACAGTCGTGGGTCAGCAGAGTGAACAGCTGGGGGCTCAGGAGGCTCAAGAGGTGAGGCTCAGGTTGATGACATCAGAGGTGTTCTGTCCAGCCCAGACTGACTGAGTTGTGTTTGTGAGGACCTTTAGTAGCCAGTTGCAAAGGAGTGTATTGAAGCCCAGCTGTTCCAGTTTTCCTATCAGATGCTGTGGGATAATGGTTTTGAAAACTGAACTGAAGTCCAGTAACAGCATCTGCACGTGGTTGTTCTTCAGCCGCATTTGTGCCAGGCTCAGGTGGAGAACAGCAGAGATGGCGTACTAAGTGGAGCAGTTTCGTCGGTAGGCAAACTGGAACGGGTCAAATGCTGGGGCGAGACTGGAGATGATGTGTTCTTTAACTAGCCTTTCAAAGCACTTCATCATGATGGGAGACAGGGCGACAGGCTGGTAGTCATTAACCAAGGTGACCTTAGGGTTCTTTGTGACCGAAATGATGGAGGCAGTCTTAAAGCATGCTGAAACTATGACTTGGTTCAATAAGATGTAAAAAGAAATGTCTGTGAGGACACCAGCCAGCTGATGTACACACTCCTTGAACACCCGGCCAGGTATGTTATTGGGGCCTGGGTTGACTCTCCTCTGCTTTGAATGCATCTTTGATGTTAGAGAAGGCTACGTCCAGAGTGTTCTGACCCCAAGTCCACATGTTGGTAAAAATGATGGAGCACAGTCTTTAAGTAAGTAGCGCTGGGGGGGGGGTTGCGCTTTGCTTTATGTAGTTTTGTTTTTCTTAATGTAGTTGTCCTTTTCTTTATGTAGTTGCGATTTCCTTAATGTAGTTGCGCTTTGCTTTATGTAGTTGCGATTTCCTTAATGTAGTTGCGCTTTTAGATTTGTAGTTGCAGTTTGCACTTCAGGGCCACCGTACGCTGTACTGTTGTCATCTGTCCGAAGCACTCCACAGCTTTTTAAACAGTCAACAGTGGCTGTATTTAGGAGTCCAGAAACACAACTTTGTGACCGAAGCTCCAGCAGTCGCTGGTGGTCGTACATGCAGGATCGATGCCTAATTTGTAGCGGTCTAAGCGGCATATTTTGTGTAGTTATTGGGAGCTGTATCAAGCCACTGTCTACAGGCGCAGCCATGTTAATTTAGGTTTGATAAACCTGTTATTATTTGCTGCTTTGTTTGGTCATTTTGATGCTGTAAACAAATATATAAGTTTATTAGCAAAAATGACCATGTATAATTTGTGCATGTCAGCCAAAATGGGTATCTGTAAAGGTGTTTTCCTTCTAAGCCTTAATTTTTGACATTTTTATATTTGTGCATTGTTTTATGAGTTTAAAGGTTTGCTGTTTGTTCTGTTTTTCAACAATTTTGAATCTTTTTACACATGTTTTTTTTGTGGGTTTACAAATACAAAATGTCTTCTAGTTCTCTAACTTGCCTGTGAGTTGGAGCTTCTCAGTACAAAGTTTTACTCCATTTTTCTACTTATCAGCTGATTAATGAATGTCATGTTAACCACAAAATAAAAATAAAAAAAACAGTTTTCTGCATACAGTCGTCTGCATACAGTAGTTATGGTAACTGATGTTGTTGTATGCTATAATCTGAGCTAAATGGCAGCATGTAGATATTGAATAAGAGGGGTCTTGGAGCCTTGAAGAACTCAACATCTGATTTTTCCAGCCTCTGATTTAAAGTTCCCTACTGACACTTAGAAGTCCCTGTCCATCAGATAGGATTTAAGCCAGTCCAGTGCCATACCAGAAATTAAGGCCGACGCAGTTTTCAATAGACTCTCAAAGTCAAGTGATATTTTACAGGACTTGGAAACGAACTTCAGGATTACAGGACTGCACAAAGGCTGTTTTATGCCATGTATCCTTCTAAGACTTATTTCAATGTTGTAGAAAAATGCATGCTTTTCTGGGATAATTTAAAGGATGGAACCAGAGTACCCTTAGCGCCCCATCATTTGCCATAATTTAATGTGGGGGAAAGGGGGTTTGGTCAAGCTTGGGCAGCAATTGCAGACTTGAAGAAGATGTTAAAAGGTAAGATAGCAGATTTGTTAAACTTAAATTTCTACTTGAAGTTAAACAGAAAAAAAATTAGTGAAGCAATAATAAAACAGTTATTTTTGACTTATTCGAGTCTTCTATTTGTAACTCAGTAAATCTTTCCTTGAATTAAACTAAGGCTTCAAAACAAGATTATTTTATTGAGCTCTACTGGAGGTTTATTAGGAGACAAATAATTTTTCCCTCTTCAAATGCCTGCAGCCATGGTACAACTGCTAGTGTTACCTTGGGATTAAAAAAATAATAATGAATTAATTATTTTCTAAATAATAATTCATTTATAGATTTTCCCTTAACTTTTATCCTCTTATGCATCCTTTACTTTTTTCATTTCTGGAAAGACGAGTCATGAAAATACTGTCATAAGAAATCTCTTGCTTTTGAGATTAGTTTTTCCCTATTATTTATTAGTTTTCCCCAAATTATTTATTAGTATATATTTATATCAGGTTAAAGAATATTAAAAACAGAAATGTATGGACTGGACTGGCCTCATACTGTAGGTTTGTCCCAATTCAAGGGTTATGTCCTTTGAAGTACCCAGCACATGTAGAACAGGTGGAAATAGGTAGGGCAGCTGGGGGACAGTAAGGGCAGCTGGGGGACAGGAAAGGGAAAAAACCACTGACAACTTTTTCACTTCCCTAATACATGTAGAAAAGCTGCAGACCAAGAACATGAGTCTTGTTGACACAATGAATAAGAGCAGAACAGAACTTCCCCTCTGGGTCAAAAGGAAAAAGGCACTGTTCAGTACTGAGGTGCTGAAAAACAATGGTGTGACACTCCCTGTCTTTTAGTCTAAAGCACAAAAAATCCCTAGCACTGCCTTCATGTCAGCCGGTACCCTTAGCAGCCGAAAAGCAAACCCAGAGCTACTAAAACCACACAAAGGCTTTTGCGAAGGCGTTGGATCAGATGATCAGGAAATAGTTGTTAAAAAAGCATCAATTCAAAGGTGACTTGTCACAGTTTCTCACTCTGTCTTGGACATGGTTGTTGTAAATGCAATTTTGTACAGGAAGTATTCAAATGTGGCAATCTTACAAAGGTATGTTACCCTGGGTTGCAAAAGGTAAAGAAGATGAATTGAATCTTCCCTACGAAGCATGTATCATGAAATTTAACTATCTCTATTCGAATTAAAGGACAAATAAAAAATTTAAATTTTCATTACAATTATTAGGAGTTTTTAACATCTTCTCACATCTCAATCTTAGAAATCAAAGTAATTTGTGTTGCAAAAATGCAGTCATGACTTTTTGAATTTGTCAAAGTTATTTAACAAAAAAAAATTGCATTTTAGGTCCAGTTTAATCAAAAATTTTAATTGCATTTTTCATTAAACTACCTAATTAAATTATTACCTTGGCTGATTACTCGAGACTTAAGTTAAGATGTACCTCCAATATAATAAGAAAATGCAACATATAACAATTGAACAGGCTTTCACATTTAACAATTTAGTAAAAAAAAATAATAATAATGATACATGTCTGATATCTTTTAAAAATGGAAATCACTGTATAAATGGATAAATAACATACAGTATTTACTTCACCATATAGTTAGATGTCCATGACCTGGTTTACCAGTTTCAGAGAAAATACTGCAATGCCATTACTAAAAAAACATAAGAGAGAGTATGACTCAAACAGCATCTAAAGATAACAATGTAAGACCAAGGGCCTCATATAAAACAAGTCTGTGTATAAAACAGGTGTGGCAAAACATATTTGATGTATAAATTCGGACGTATAAAAAATAACTGCATAAAAGTTTGTAGGAATCAATTCAAACCTTTTCCTTGTCATGTGATTTTCCAGCAGCCACACAAAAATTTTTTCATGACAATACGCTAAAAAAAACATACATTTGCCAATGAAATAAACTTTGACCCTGATAATTGCTTTAAAATAAATAAGCATTTTAACATTGTTTTTGAGCACGGGTTTGAGCTCTTACAGTATGATCTAATCTTGAAAGATGAAACTGAATCAAATTAAGCCTCATACATCACCATTATTCATTTAAAAATATTAATACAGCCTTAGTTGGATATAAACTATGAATATTACTTTGTTGAGGTCAAGGAAATGGGCATCAGTCTGTGCCCCGAAGGGCATAAAATACTATTTTATTCTCAAAGGGTCATGTCCATCCTAAAAAAGGTGGCAGATCAGCAGATTAATTTCAAACAAGTCAAATGTAATAAACCAGGATGACAAGGTAGAGACAACCACATGTCCATAAATAGCTGTGAAAAGCTGTGAAGCCCAATTGTGCAAGGATGGCAGCCTGGAGGACATCCCCACTGGAAAAAAAGTAATTCTGCCTAGCTGCTAGTAGATGATTATGGATGGCTTATTAGCCGCTTTAGATTGACAAGTTCCACGGAGGGGAACAAAGGAGCCGTTTGTCATCATTCATTTGTTATTTGTTTATTTTGGGTGAGGTACTGATTTATTTAAAAGATTAGGTATAACCTTTTTCACTCATTTGTGTTGTGAGAGTATTCCAAATAGATGCAACAGACATAACATTTTACATCTTAATAATGATTTTCTAAACATTACAATGCATTATGAAATAATAGAGCTCAATTTCTTAGTTAGTCGGTGCCTTTTGGACTTCATACAAACGTTGAAGAACAGAATCTTTGTTTTGACAAATTTCTTTAGTGAGTTACTGATGTCTTTCAATAAATTGTTGTGGTTGCCATTAATGAGGTTCCATGAGGTGACCATGTCTCTCTGTGATGTCCTGACAGCATTCTTCCCATAGTTACTTTGATACACAGTGGATATCTTCCAGCTATTTATACTACTTTACATATGAATGTGTAGGCAACCACTGGCATTTTCTCAAACTAGTACCTGGGCCTCTTCCAGGTNACTACTTTACATATGAATGTGTAGGCAACCACTGGCATTTTCTCAAACTAGTACCTGGGCCTCTTCCAGGTACGACTTTATTCTCCTCCGCAGGGAGGCGTCCAGGGGGCATCCAAAAAAGACGGCCAAGCCACCTAATCTGGTCTAGGCAGGAGAGAGAGCCGTGTCATCTGCAAAAGATGGGAACCAGATGGTTCTGGACTGGTCCCCGAACCAGAACCAGAACCATCCGGTCCTTGGCTTTGCCTAGAAATCCTGTCCATAAAGTTTATAAACAGGAATGGTGACAGAGGGCAGCCCTGGTGGAGTCTAACATGCACCAGGAACTCATCAGGCTTAATTTCTAAAATCTTATAGATAAGAAAGCTTTTCGGATATCCTGCTGTTTCTTTAGCTCAAAGTATCATATTAGTATATAAGCAAATATTAAGTGCATCTTTTGTTTGGTTAGAATTTAATAGAAATAAAATAGGAAAAGTTCAAATTATTTCAAATAACAAAAAATTAAATTACATAAATATATTTGAAGCTATCTAATTTCTAATTTGAAAAAAAAAACAATAATTAATAAACACTAAAAAACAAGTAAGTGTTATAATAAGCTAAATATAGAAGAAAAGAGAGCAAGAATCTCATGGTGAAGATAATGCTTTTCTCTGCTTGCACTTCCTTCAGGGATAAGTGTAAGATAAAATAAGCATTTTTTTTTACCACAGAATGAAAGTGATGAGAATAGCACTGTAAATCTGACTCTGGGCTGGTGGCTGGGGGTTGGGTAATTGGTTCTGTCTTGGGAAATGCTGATGTAGCCCGTTGCTTTGTTTTCACAAACAAAGCCACGGTTTAGTGATCCACAATGACTGCCGCATTTGTAGATTCAAATCAAGACAAAAAAAAATAAATAATTATACTAAAAAAACAAAGGTGTCGAAGAAACGCCAACAAATGCATGAACCAGTATTTCTTATTTCTTGCCTGCTTGTGATGTCCCTTCCTGTTTGACAGCAAGTCATGTCCATTAGAAATGGGAAAGGGAAAGGAGGAGAGGTTGCACTCAGAGACTTCTGTTAAATATTAAGACTGAAAGAATTAATTTTTCAGCACTGCTCAAATCTTTGATGTCAAGCTTTTCAGAGGTGCCTGTCCACTGAGAATCTGCTAAGAGAAATGGAGCACATGACTTGGAATGTACCGAAACTCTGCTGTTGCAGTTAGTTAGTCTCTATCAATTAATTAGCTGGCGTTTGAAATCTTAATTAGAATGGGTACACCATTTTATTTGAAATAGTGCTTTTCATCATAATGGCAGGTAATTCCCTCAGGAACATCAGCAGTACAATGCAGATATTAGGTTCATATACTACCAGGGGAAACCTGTTGTGTTGTTGAGAAGCAATTTTTTTTTTAGATCTGTTAAGCAAACGTTTGCCTAGAACCTTAATTTTAATAAATTTTTTTTTCATTTTATATGAAATATTTAATCAAAAGTATTCTAACATAGTTTGTGCTCACACAATGGATCTTACAACTTTTTAGCAATGATTCAAACAAGTACTGATATTTAAATATCATCAAAAAACATCAAAAACAAAAGTCTTTTTGTTCCAGTCTTATGAACAAAATCTGATGTCAATACAAATTTGATTTGATAAAGTGCAAATTAATCTAAAAAAAATTAGTGTTTGTAAAAAAACCGTCATCCAGAATGATCAATGATAAGACCCCCCTGGAAGTTGGGGAAAAATAAATGGCACACAGCAAAGAGATTTTAGCCGAGAAGATAGAAGAAAAGCTCCTTCTCACGATGGTGTATGAAGGCCAAAGTGAGAAAAAATAAATGATGTGAGGAATTCTTTCTTCCTCCTCTTTCTAACCAAGTCAGTACAGTTGAAATGTGGAGAATAAAGTAGAAATGCAGAGTTAAGTTGAAAAACCAAGAATAAAGTAATATAGTATTCAGAAATAAATAAAACTGTCAATAAAAAGCTAACTTTCAAAGGATGTAGGCTTCCAGATGACACCAAAAAGCACACACTCGAGCTGATGTCTGTCATCATTCTGTCTTCCTGCGTTATTAACGATTCTTGAAACTGCTAAATATTTTTTCATTGACAGTTAAATGCTTTATTTTGACCTTTTTCGTGACATTTCAGCTTTATTCTCAACACTATATTTCGACTTTATTCTCCATATTTTAACTTTATTCTCAACATTTCAACTTCATCGACTTTGTGAGGAAGAGGGGGGGGGGGATGTCCTGTCATAGTTTTTTCCCCATTTTTTCCTTACTGTGGCCCTAAAACTGTGTCGTACATTGCTGTTACTCAGGGCTTCTTAAGAACTCCTCTTGTCTTCTAATGCAAACAAATGACACAATCTGAATCTTGAGCTGGAAAAGGCATTATTAACAGAGAAGCTTTTGAGACCTTATCCAGTGAAACGTTACTTCAAATTAACTAAGCACATCGTCAGATACTGTTTCTGGCCTCAAGCATTTTAAGTGAATGGGCCAGGACTGGCAGTGGTAAGTCACTCTGCACTTGATGAAAAGCAGAGATAAATTACCTAGTGGACTAGATGGAGGGGGATGTGTGTAATCAGCCATGTTTCCTCCAGGAATGAGCATGTAACAGAATGACTAGGACAATGCTCTGATTCTATGCATGTCAAAAGAAGTGTGATTGGCCTAGTGCTTACAGCTTATAATGTGCTGATGAAGCTCATCCTTTTGTTTTGTTCTGTTTTTTTTTTTCTCTTAATAATGTTTGTTATGTTTGTTATTTTTGTATTTATGAATTCAAGTCGAAAAAGGCATAGTTGACAGATAAAAGCAAAAGAGATTGAAGATTAAAAAAATAAGTAAAGCTAACAAGAAAGCCCAGACAAAAAGGCGCTTTTCAATGATAAGATTATAAGATTTATTCTTTGTATGTTACATATTTGCCATGACTTATCAGAGCAAATGGATATCCAGCCCAACATACACATTAACTTTAACAGTCCAAGTATAAGATGTTATTGTTCTATTACTGGAATGTTAAGACTGTCTAGAAGCCATTTTAACAAGTATGTGTTCTTGTTAAAGAAAAGCACTTCTAATTTTAGTCAAGTTAAATTGCAATTACTCAAGCACCAAAGTCCAAAGTTGTCCTTGTCCATTTGTTATTATAAACTTAACCACATGCTGGATGTTCTGTGGGATTCATGTGGCAGGAAAACCTGCTCTGCATTAACTTATCAATGTCAGCAGCTTATCAGCTCTGGCATTTTTACCACTCTCTGCCAGAGCACCTGGCAAGCAGTAGGATTGTCTGGCCAACCTATTCTTACTGGTTCATTTTGTTTTTTCTTCCCTCACTTTCATTGTCTCTTAGGTACTCAATGTTCATTTTTGCTGCCAAGCACTTTCCTCAACTCAAGTGCCACCTCTTCATTGCCACTCTATTCTCCAGAGAGACCCTACTCTGGATCCCAGTCTAACCACTCTGACCAAAATGTTTCTCCTTTATACAGCACTTGTCTCTGGTTTAAACATCTCCTCTTTTAGAGTTTAGGATATAAATAGTCAATGTCTCAGGAAAAAAAAAAAACAAGACTAGTTAACTTACAGTAGTAGGTACAATTAATGTGTTTACCCATTTCATAACTTCAGGTGTTCAACAAAAATGCCAAAGAAGCAAAGCAAAAATAATTTAGTAAAAAGATTTAATAGTTTTACTGATAAGAAACAAAGAAACCCTGCATAGCATAATGGCTTCTGTAATTTTGTGTAATTTCAATTCTTCTTCAAGTTCTTTCTTTCTTTCTTGCTTTCTGTCTGCCTGCCTGTCTGTCTGTCTGTCTGTCTGTCTGTCTGTCTGTCTGTCTGTCAATGCCAATGCATTATTTACAAATAAAGGTATTCCTTTTCAAACACAAAACCATCTTTTGATTATTTGATAATAATAAGAAAAGTTTACTCTACTGGTTGTATGCAGTTTTTGCTGTAAAGAAATCTGAATGCAAAACTGAGGGGGAGTATTTTATTTTGGAATTCTAACTAAAGTTTCATTCCAAAAGTTTACCTACTTTACTTTCCTATAATTACCAAGTGGGATTTTTTTCAACCAAAAAATAAACAAGTTAAGCAAACATTTATGATTTGCATAGAATAAGGTTGGGTTTAAAAGACAAAGTTAGATTTAGACATATAATAGAAGTGATGTTATGGTTGCTGTGAAAAAAGCCAGTTGAAACATTTTGTCTTAGGCACTGAGATGTGGAAAAGAAAATATCATGGACAGGATTTAAAGAAAGCAATTTTTCATCGCTGTTAAGAGACAAGGTAGAAAGATGGTATTTACATCAAGAAAACCTTTACACCCACACACAAGAACTTACATGTATGCTTTTAAAAAGTCTTATATCATAGGTAAATATCAAACTCACACTTTCTCTTGATGTGCCACATTCATTTTTTATGAACATTTTTAGCTAGCAATAGAAGAAGAGCAAAAACAGTCACTGCTTGTTTGAACTTGAACACAGAGATCCTGTAGACCTCTGTGTTCAGGAAAGCTTTTCTTTCCTTTTCTGACTTTCAAGCATTGATACATAAACTAATACTTCAATACTAAGTATCACAGCCAATCCCTAAATATATATATATATATATATATATATATATATATATATATATATATACACTTCTGAAATGTCTGATGTTTCCCCAATTATCTTTTGGAGACACTTCTCCAGTGTTCTCTTCAGCCCTTGGTATTTCTCCATTTCTCATGCTGTTTCTTCCTAATGTTTCCATCATTTGTTATGGCCACATCAATCACTACTGCCTTTCTCCGCTTGACATTGATCACAATGTCAGGTTTGTTGGCCACAACCACTTTGTCTGTTGTTATCTGGAAATCCCACATGATCTTAGCCCAGTCATTCTCCACCACCTTGGTAGGTGGTTCCTATTTTGATCTGAGAGTCTCCAGTTTGTCCTTCCATGTATTACTTTTCTTACAGTCTCTTATACCTTGCTGTGAGATTCTGGATTGTTTCTGGGGCCTCTTAGCATAGCCTGCATCTGGAATCTTGTCTGGAATGATAGATCTGTGTGTCATTTGCTGTGGTGTTCAACGCGCGATCCTGTGCTGATCCTATCCAGGGCTTTTTCCTCCTATGATAGTTCTTTCAGTTCCTTCTTTTTCAGCTTCCACATTATGAGACATTTATCAAGTGGAATATACGTTGGGGCCATCATCCGGATATACTCTTCGAGCTTGAATGTTTCATCTTCAGCGGTAGCTCTGATGCTCACTAACCCTCTGCCTCATTCGATGCGCTTAGTGTGTAGCTCGTGGATACTGGATTTAAGGTGGAATCAACCATTGTAAGTAGCTTTTATATTTTAATATCAGTAGTATGAATTTCCTCCTTTGGCCAATTCGTTACACCCAGCAGGATTGCTAGCCTGAAATAGCTGTTGTTTGCCCTGACCTTGTTCTTGCCATTGAGTTGAGTTCTCAGAACTTTGCCTTAATCCGTGCATGTATATAACTGTAGCTGCTTTCCATGTTTCCTCTTTGTGGTTTCCACTTCTGCTATTCATTATATATATATATATATTTACACACACAACTGTGTTTATTATTCTATGCAGCTCAAGTAAAATAACCAATGGGGAACTAATAAGTTAATACTGAATTACTGACACTAATACAGGAACCACTTAAAATCGAATCCCGTGCAAAATACACAGAATATGAATATTTGGTAATGGGTTATGGATTAAAAATCTTAAGTCATTATCTTATTAGTTCTGTGGATGTTTTATTTTGGTAGATTTGATGTAAATTAAGTTTTTAATTAGTCCTATAATCCAATGCAAGACTATTAAGCTACACTGAGCAATAATGATTAAACTTGTGAGCAAAATATGAACTAAAACTGGGACTAAATCAGGTGGCTAAACTAACTAAACTAAAGCAAACAAGGAGTAAAGCTCACTAAAATAAGCACTATGTGTAGAGAAAACAAGCCTTTTGATGAGATTTTACACTCAGTCTCCACATTGATAATTTAAGCTAGCTGCTGTATATTTTATTCATATTTACTCAAGTGCTAGATTGCTTAAAATCGTCATTAATTTACAATGTGAATTATTCTAGGCCAGATAGGGTAAGATACATTTTCAAATGATAGACCTCGTAATAAATGCTCCAAAATCCCGGTACTTTTCAATATGTGGCGCAAGTCCTCCAGTCCTGCTGCTGTCAGCACAGTGAAAACGTGGGCTTGTGCAAAAATACAGATTGGACATAAACCTGGTATGTCCTTGTGTGTTAGCACTAAGGTGATGTTGAAAAAACGCACTGGATTTTTATCACCATGTTTTTTTATATATATATAAGTAAGTGGAATGGAGTTGAGTTTTAATGTCCGTGGTTTTTTTAGCGTGAAAAATTGGGGATATGGAGTGAGAGCGTGTGAAGACACTGAGATGCGTGTGTCTCACACCAGATGGGTGAGAGTTGACAGGCCTGGACTCCTACTGCTGTTATTTGTTCCTCTGCTTTTGCCTATTTGTGGTCTGTTCAAGCTATCTATATAGTAAAACAAAAATAATTAATAGACTGCTGTGGGAGGTGTTTATCTTAGTATCAATGTACCAAAAAATGTGTGATGCTCACTACTGTAGGTTTAAATAAGGACTCGATTTTAATTAGACCTTTGAAAATGTGTTACGGTATTTAACCTGACTTGAGTTCCTCCAAAGTGTTAACCAGCAGTTCCGGTCCTATATATTTGTACCCTAGTTCATTAGCATGTCATTTTAGGCCAGTTTAGGCCAGCTGTTATTGAGAATAAAACCATGCACATACAATCACAGTGTCCAAGACATGCTGGAATATGAAATTCAAATATTTTCAGAAATGTATTAATAAGTATTTTTTAGAATTATGATAAAAGGTGAGCCTCACCGGACAGTCGTTTTGTACACAAAATCCTCACGTCTTCGGTAATCCTCCATATGGGAGTAATTTGTATTAAACATGGCATCGTAGGTAAAGATTTTCTGCTTGATGGTACCTCCGTCTGTGACCTGAAAAGCAAAGAAAAAAGTTATAAGGATGGAATTTAACCAAACAAAACACAAGTGCTTTTATTTTTTTTGTCTTGAGTTTATCTTATTCTATGTTTTTTGGATATTATGGACTGACACACTGATATCACTAATTCTAATAATAACTTAAGTAAGACACTGACAACCTGCTGACATGATAACATCATAGAGATCTTATTCACCCTCAGGTCTGTGTCTCTAGACATGGCTAAAATATAATGAGGACTGACACAGTGCAGTGTTCTGTATGTGTCAAACCTTGAAGAAGTCTGCTTTCAGCAGATGTAGTGGCATGTAACGAGATTCTACAAAGATGGATGTTCAAAACACTGGTCTTATCTCTTCTTTTTTAAGCATTGTATCTGATGAGAGAAGCTTTTCTTCCCTTTCTAATATTCAAAGGACTGCTGAAGTCACTTAGCATTTGAATGAATATGATTTCTGCTCTCTTCAGAAGCTATGACATCCATAAAGTAAAACTGGTGACAGGATTTTAATGGAGCCACTAACACTGCTTTGAAGAGGGGAATTGTTGGTGGGCTAAGGATTCCTTATATGATGCTGTCATTCTGATCCAATCAAATCCCCCCAGCAGGTAAACATTGTCAAAGCATTTCAGGAAAAGTCCCTCCATACATTGCAGCATGAAGCATTAAAGCTAAATTTGATCTATGTGAGGAATTGACTGTTCATGTTATAACTAAAGTATCTATATTAACCTCTTGCCTCTGCTTTATTGTGTTAGGTTGAAGTGCATTGAGTTCCTTTTTCAGGACCAAACTAGGTGTTATTAATTTGATTGCTTTTAACAGTTGGCTCTAAAGTAAACAAGTAAAGATTTTATTTTAACAGTATGATGATTATGGATACATTTAAGATATTACTTCTTGTTTGCACTGTGTTTTAAGAACTTATGTAATAAATCTTATATAATAAATTCTTGCAACAGCCTAAGGCGAAGATAGGTTCCACAACATTTATTCAAAATGTTTTCCCTTTTATTTGCTTTATTTCTGCTTTGGATTTACAAAGAAGATTAAAGAGTAAAAAAATATGGAAGCAAACACATAAGTGAAGTCCAGCAGATAATAGTAGTTGTCTATTTTAGCATGAGGTCATAGCTGTTTTCTATTTAGCCACAAACATAACAAAATACTGTAAAGTAGTGAATGACAAGGGATGTGTTTAATGACTTTTTTGAAAATTACAAAACATTACATGAAAAAAATAATTTTCATGTAATTTTGTTTTGTTTCACATAATGAAAACAAATAAAGCTCAGATTGTAGTTCCATTTTTCTTAACATATGAAGGGATTCAGTTGTGTTTTTAAATAGATATAAATTAAATTTAAATAGATGATTGTGTAGATGGATTAGTTATCATTAAAAAAAAATTTCATAGATATGTGAAACAAATAATTACATTGCTTACGTAAAACACCTTTGTCCAAGTAGAAAAAACATTCAACTCTCTCACCCTCACTGAGCTAGGTAGAGATTTCTCAGTGCCCCTCTGCTGCATAATTTTGTTGGGGCCGAGTAAAAGAATTAAAATTTTTTGCAGAAGCTTAAAGGGCTCATTTTGCTTGACACATGGACATTCCATGCAGAAAATGGGCTGCCTTTCACAGCATCTGCAGCATTTACACTCTGTGTGGCTTTCCCCATTCTAGACGGTGTTCTGTCAAAACAGCATACGCTGTCAGATCGGCATACATTGTTCTAATGCGCATGCACGCACATGCACAACAGAGAATTATTCCCGAATAGAATGTTGGCAACAGTGTAACAACCACCAAAAACATGTTTATTTTAATTTTAAAAAAGAAAACCAGATTTGATTATAATGTTATTTCTTGGATGTAGAAATGTTATGTTTATCTGTGAAAAGTTCCATTGTAGATATTGCTTTATGTCTTGGATTGTTGTATTGTTGGAAAATAAATCTCTTTCCCAGTCTCAGGTCTTTTGCAGACTCCAACAGGTTTACTTCCAGAATGGTCCTGTTTTTGGCTCCATCTATTTTACCATCAGGTTTAACCATCTCCTTTCTGTCACTGCTGAAGAAAAAGAGGCCCAGACCATGATGCTGCCAACACCATGGTTTACAGTGGGTATGGTGTGTTTAGGGTGATGAGATGTGTTTCTTTTATGCCAAACAAACGTTTTGCATTGTTGCCAAAAAGTTTAATTTTGGTTTCATCTGACGAGAGCAACTTCTTCCACATGTTTGATGTGTCTCCCAGGTGGCTTGTGGCAAGCTGTAAATATACTTTTTATAGATATCTTTAAGAAATGGCTTTCTTTCATTGAAGCCAGATTTGTGCAGCATATAACTGTTTTTGTCCTATGGACATAGTCTCCCACCTCAGCTGTAGATCTCTACAGTTCATCCAGAGTTATCATGGGCCTCTTGTCTGCATTTCGGATCAGTCGAGTCCTTGTTTAAGCTGATAATTTAGAGAGACAGCTGGGTCTTTGTAGATTCACAGTGGTCTGATACTCCTTCCATTTCAATAATATCGCTTGCACAGCGCTTCTTGGAATATTTAAAGCTCGGGAAATCTTTTTGTAATCAAATCCGACTTTAAACTTCTCCATAACAGTATCTTGGACCTGCCTGGTGTGTTCCTTGTTCTTCATGATGCTCTCTGCCCTTTAAACAGACCTCGGAGACTATTGCAGAGCAGGTGCATTTAGAGAGAGACTTGATTACACACGAGTGGATGTATTTATCATCATCAGTCATTTAGGTCAACATTGGATCCTTCTTAAGCCCATTCAGAGATCATCTGTTTCCACCTGTATATGAAACTTTACTGAAAATTATTTAGTAAAAACGTATATACCTGACACAGAGACGGAAAGGGAGGTGAGAAACAATAAGGGAATAAGAACTAAGTTGACAGAGAGAGATAGGGTGCATGAAAAGGTAGAAAACAAAACAGCAAAACCACAGAAGATATATAGTAACTCTTAGAAATCTGCTTCCATACCATGTATAAGAGGAGAGAGAAAGAAAACAGAGAACATAACATAGCAAAGAGAATACAACAGACAACCAAGGTTAACATTGAAAAAAAGCTTCAAGAGCAGCAGGTATCCCTTAGATATCTATATGTGTGGAAGGCAAAATCTATGGCAGTTACATAATATTATTCAGGTGGTATATATCTGTAGCTGCAGGTTAGTATTTAGTGTTAGTCTTTATCCATGACCTTGTGGTATGTATGCACGGGCATGCTTATGTATAAAGGAGTTACAAAGCTTCTTCAGAAGAAAAATATGCTTAATAGTTGCCACAGTTCTGCCTTTGGTTGTAGTTTACTACTAGAAATATGAAGATAAAAAAAAAAATGAGACTTGTCTATGTTAAACACCAGTTAATACTTTTGAGAATATGCCCTTCAGTTAAAACATCTACAAGAACTAGGCTCAGGGTAAGTAGCTTTTTGCCAAAAACAAAATTTTGAAAATACAGAACATACACACAAAACAAAACACAAATCAATGAGTACTTTCTATGTTGAAAAGGTATATGAGGTTTCAATGAAATGTTATGATCAAAATGAACAACTACAGTAGTAGCCATTCAAAATTTCTCCACTTTCCTTGATGTCCCTTGGCTGGTCCTTGGCTGGTCCGCTACAATTCCTATTTAAACATCTATCTTTGTACTAAAATATTCTTTCTGTAATGATTTGTGGACATTAAGATCTAAAGAAAAGCCTCATCTCCTGGTCAGACCCTGTAATTCAGTGAAAGGGTCGAGTCAGAGTTAAAAAACGCATGCCCAGGGGAAGGCAATTGGCTGGAAGTTGGAGGGGAGTACGCTTCCATTCAGCTGGCATTTGACTGGGAAGGGCGATTTTGAATGGCTTCAACTGCAAGTTTTTTTTTTTTTTTTTCCGCATTATCATTGGAGGTAAATTTAATTTAAAGGAAAAATTAAGGGAAAGATGTGTTTAAAAATTTTGTTTGATAACCTCCTTGAACTTTTGTTTCAACTAGAAACCCTATCAAAGGGACCAGTACAATCCAAACACCTGCCTTTTCAAGAAGAGAGTAATTTTAGTACACCAACCATCCCACAGAAAATTATTTGGCAGATATTGTAGGAATTTGGTTTGGGTTTTTCAAAGCTCCAAGGATAGGAGAATCTATATTTTTTTTCCACTGCAATGTAACTTCTATTTATCTATCCCTCTTTACTGGTTGTACCTCTTAATGAATATTGACCAATAAACCTCTGTCATAAATCTGATAGAATCTGCACTTTACTGAATGTCTTGCAAAGAACTTTTTGCAGTATTAAGCTATGAGTAGGGGAAATAGAACAGAGGGCTGTAGAAAGAATGGATATGGAATAAAGGAGAACCAAACTGTGCCAAAATGGCTGTACACGTGGGAGATGAATACTCCTTTGATTAAAGAAAAGCAGTTTTAGAAAAGCAAAGCCTAGCTACAACCACATTGTTGAATTTAGGCCATTTAATGCATATGAGGAACAGAGGCATCTGCACCTCCCCAATGTTTAGCCATCTGGAGATATGAAAAGGCAGGTGTGAATGGTAGAGAATGAGCTATCCATTCTTTGTTGGCTTTGTGGCAGAGATGGATGTTGGCAAAGAAAATAGTTCTGAGGCAGAAGAAAAAAAACCATGACAGGTACTGTAGCTGACAATGGGTGGGTTTAAAGGTGCTCAAAAAAAGGATGACATGCTACTCCAGAGCATTACAGATGCCAGGTTCTCTCAGCGGGTGACCTGCATCTTTACTGGCAATCCAGCAGAACTGCTTTTATAATGGTGGCTCCTATTATTGGGGTGAGATTAGTACAAGGTCTCAGGGGTTTAACCGAAGTCCTCCTCCCTCTATTTGTCTCAGCCAGGCCTATTTATAGGCTGTAGCTACAACAGCAGCCAGTGGTGGAATTACAGTTTACACATTGCAAGCACGATAGAACAGATGGAATATATATTACTACTAGTAATAATAATAATATTCTTATACAGCACCATCAATACTAAAAGACAAAGGACATTTGGTGAAAGGCATGAATTCTCTACTTTTTTAGTAATCTCCAAGCCTTTGAGTTACTTTCACAAAAGGCAGACAATAGCACTGCACAGTAAGTAGTATCTAGTGTGTGGGAGACAAGAGTACTAAAATACAGGAGCAATGTTCCAAGCTCCTGTGAAGTAAGAGCCAAAATATGGTGCCATTGCTTTTAAAGATTACAAAGCAAAATATCCTGGGGGCAATGCAGTGTATCTTACGAAAGCATAATAAACTAGTCAAATTGATATGCAGTGGGTCTGCACTGTATACATGGTTTATTAGTTTGCAGCAATTGTAGCAGCCAAACCTAAGATGCTTAAGCATAGATATATCTGTTGTCTGAGTTGGACCAAAGGTGAATTTTACACATGTGCATATGCTTTAAATAATTAATATTTATCCAGTAAGCAGATTTAGCATGCAAAACTGGTGGTAATGGCTCTAACCTATGAGTTTACAGCTCTCCATGTCGTCCTCCCCTACCTACAGCTGATTGACGGAGGGCATAGTTAAAGGGATTTAATGCTTCAAATGACAGGTTTCCTTCGTCTCTCTGTCTCTAAACACTGCTGGCGAGGAAGCACAGCTAATTCGGGCTTGGTGGGGATGAATGATGCAAACAAGCACAACATTTTTGATGCTTAGTCTAACTCATCATGCAATGTCATGTGTATTTAAACATACATTTACAGTAGAGACAAATTCAGCAATCCCTTTACAAGAAAAAAAAATTCACCTGATTTTGTCGGTGACTTACACTGTATTTTGTATCCAGTTAAAAAAAGATACAAAATATTATGGTAATGAGTACACTCTGAAATTAGTCATGAGAGGGATTCATTTATGCAATAAAAACACAATTTTTGCCCCTGCATGAATTATTTATCACGTGTTAAATATATAAAACTAAATCTTTGCTTAAAATGCTGGTCATATCAATACATTTTGAGTCTGACTATAGGTTCCTCATCCATTCATTGTCTAAAAGACTGAGGATAAACAGGTCACTCTACGCCGAGACAGTTGTTTCCCTTTTGCACCCCTCTATGTCAATACTGCCTGTACATTTCTAAATTAAAAAACATAATCATTATTTACTATCTTAAATTTTTCTTTATAAGTATCACATTCAGTGACATTTTTCAGTCACCTACAAACTGAAAAATATTGTTATCTAAATGCGGAAAAGAAAAAAAACCCAACAACTTTTGCATGAATCAATGTAATGTTTTAAAAAATATATTTCTGTTTTTTTGGTCTGTTTTTCTAGCTTCTAATTAAGATCTTGGCTATAGAAGATTTTTCTAAGTGTATATGTAGAAGCCTACATGCAGTACCAGAGATATACATTTTTATTAGGAGATTTTTATGAAAAACTTTGACAGTGGCATCATAGTGTTTGGGTCTCTGGGGTTTTGCTGTTTTTCTGGTGTAACTGAGCTTCCTGTAACAAGGAGGATCTTTGCTGGTGGCTGGGCCAACCTGTGTTGCTGCACACCTGAAAACAAACATGACTAGGGTGTATATAAAGAGGGAATCTTCTGATCTGTATGGAAAAGGTCTAACAGTATCCAGCAGTTCTCACCACAGTTCTCCATCACCTGTCTTCCTACTCTCTCTCCATCACGACGTATCTTGCATGTACCAACACTCTGGGATCTCACTCACACTCTTCTAGACCTCTGGGTCTGCAAAGCCAGCTGAATCGAACCCCTATAGATCCATGCTACTTCTCCTTCATCCCTCAAGTCAGCAAATTAGTCATCAGTTGTCATCAACCAACTTGTTCCTGATCATTCTGTTTTCTGCCCTCAGACCAACTAGAAAGTTCAAATGAATTCCTGCAGTTCTCCACTTCCTGACTTTTTTCTTATAGATTTTTGAAAATAAAACCCTTGAAATAAATTTTTTCTCCATATGATTCTGCACGTGGGTAAAAAAAAAACTACAAACCAACATAACACATGACAGATATTTTATGTGGTGCAATCAGCACTCTGCTATTAGGGATTTTGATTCTGAAACAGCGTACCAAGGTTGTGATTGGCCACTGCTCGATCTGACAGATTACATACGCGGATTAGAGCCAAGCCTCACTAAAACTGTGGTTCCATCAGTAATAGACCAGCTGCACTCAGCTGCACTGGAGGTTGTTGCTTGAGGGTCATGCACAGACAGTCTGAAATTTATACCGTTAGGAGTTATGCAAGCATGTTATCGAAAAGCATCTAAGATGCAGCCTCACAAATATAGTTATTATGGCTGTCATTTCAGGGCAGACAGGCTGTCTGTGGGCTGACCTACAAGGTGATAAGACGACACCAGTTTAGAGTTGTAGAGGACTGCGGTTCTACGCCATTTTTCTTCATATAATAAACAATATAGTTCAAACACTTTTTTCTTATTAGAGAGAGAGCTTATGCAGCATGTGACCAGGGTATTTAGAACTGCTTTAAGAAGGACAGTATTATTCAATGTATTTATTTTACAAAGATTTAAAGCATTTTAGCTTCTTGGTTTTAGACTTCTTATTCAAACTCCTGTATAAACTTAACAAATAATGGCCAATAAAAACAAAAACAAAAAAAACTTGCCGGGTTTCTTCACTAAAGCCTATCCAGTGCTCACCAAAACATATTAGACCCAATTCCTTATTGGTCTTGCATTACAGTTTTTACAATTTGGGAACTACCTTAGATCATCACTGCATAAGGATTAACATTCTTTTATACTTTTGGTTTGTGGATGAGTAAAGCCGCTGCTTTTTCTCCACAAATAGCTCTGCAAAATCATTGTTAACTGAGTCAAAACTGTTATTCGATTAATCACTTGCAACCAGTCATATTAAGAAACAGCCTGAAAGAAATAAGTTAGAGATTATGTTTAAATATTCAGTATGTATAAAAAAAGAAAAGAGAAAAAAGAAAGCAACAGCACCACTAAATCATGGGGACTATAGTAGCTAATTGAACATGTTTATCATTAAAAAGGTATGTAACTTTTTACATGTTTGCATGTTAAAAAATAACTCCTAGCTTGTTACTTGTCCCAATTTCTTCACAAACGAAATATATTACAAGATAATACCCAAGGACACATGATTAGCCTGCAGTAAATCTTCAGTTAAACATAAAAGATTAAGGATCTCATGACAACACCGTTTACAAGCATAGCCACAAAGGATGACTGCATGACTTCTGCAAATAGTGGCATATTATACAATAAGGAAACTCAATTCAAACATTGAAATATCCCACTAAGGACAGACAGGTAATAGGATGTAGAACGAAGGGCAAAACACCATTGAGAATACTGCATATTATTATACAATTAATTGTAGAATACAGGAAAAAAAGAAACTTAATATTTATTGAAAGAGCCTTGTTAAAACTGCTTAAACACAAAATTTGTGCTAATGTATTATGTATTTGTGATACTTTGAAATATATCTGGTAATTTTAAAAACAATGCAAATGGAGAATGGATTTCCACAAGTCTCAGTTTTGAGACATTATTATTCATTTATATATTTATATCTGTGGTGTGTAGTCTGTTTCAAATTGTCTTTGCTGATAAAACAAATTTTGTTCTAGGGGAAAATTTGAAGGCGCTTTTGAAAACAGTTTGTTGCTTTCTGACTTACTGAAGAGAGTAATGTTTTTGTTTATTATTATTATTATTTAATATAATTTTATTTGTATTCATCTTTATGTATTGTGTTAAGGATTTTTGTCAGATCGCAGTGAATGATAAATATAATATATAAAAATGATATATAAAACTTGTGTCTGACTAAAGGGTGTTAGACCTCATATGTTTGCCTAAACATCTTCCAAAAAATGTTTTTTAATTGTTTTATTATTATCTTTTTTCATATCATTATTTATGCCAAATGTGAGCATTTGTTTTTAATTTCAGTTTAAAATAAATAAAAGTAAAAATAAAGCCTGGCTTATTAAAATAAAGTTCTTCTTTAATTATGTAAGAAAAAATTAAGAGAGAAATAAAAAGGTCATCATAAAATTAATTCAGAAACTCTTGGAAGCAAATTTTGAAAGTCCCCTGTATTCCCCTTTTCCAAATAGATTTTCGTCTATCAAATTAATAATTTGCTGAATAAGATAAAAGAATTACTCTACCTGGTTCTAAAATGATACACTTTATGGTCCCTATATAGACAAATCAGTTTCATCTTATTCAATATATTCCAGAAAAAAATGTATTAAAATTATTCGCAATCAGATTTTGGAACTTGTCCCATGTCAAAAACTAAATATTTATAATTCAAAATGTACATACTGGTAACCAGGTAACTAAAGGAAAATATACAGTATATCTATATAACCTTGAGAATAGCTCAATGGTATACAGCAACAAGCATGTCCAGCAACAGGCACAGTTCCTGTCCTTAGCAACTTTGTCTGTTGTTTACAAGCTTGTTCTTTAAAATCCTAATTAAATACTTCTTAGATGAAAATAATTGCACTTAACTCTTATAATCTCCTATAATAAAGTAAATTTCTGAAGCCTGAAATGTAGACTGCTTCAAAGGATGTAAGATTAATCTATCCTAGTGTCTTGCAAGCTACCCTGTCTAACACTGACTCAGGATTCAATACAACTATTTTGAAGAAGATTCTATGTTATAGACTACTATATATACTATGTACTATAATAACTATTTTAAACGCACTGTCATGGCTCTGTGGCAGTGAATTAAATACATTTATTTTTTTTTTATCATAAACAGACCTAGTCAAATATTGTTTCAATTCATGGGACAGACTGTGGGGTTTAAACCAGGTACCTTCAGCCTTCTCACAACTCAAGCGGTCTGCTGTAACTAGGACAACAAATAAAAAAAAAAAGCTAACTTTACCAAACTAATTGAATTTACCAAAACTAAGTTAATACGACAAAGTCTCACAAAGTGTATTTTAACAGAAAAGCTTATAAAAATGATAGTTTTAATTACCTACTTTTTTTTAAGGCAATCCATTTCCAAGATTTTTGCAAAAAGGTCACCATAACAGATTTTAGATTGTAGATGTTTATAGCCACAAAACCAATGGCCACTTATATATTGGCAAGTTACTGCCAAATCTCACAGACTGTGTTTTGACTCCCAGAAAAACACAAGCTGAAAAACAGATGGTCTTAAAAGACATCAAGGCCACCATGGAAATATCCAGTCTGCATATTTTTATGCAGGCTCAGTGTTTGCAGTCTAACCCTCAATATCTTGCTTACTGATGCAATTTCTTTAGTAACTATCAATCTACCCATCCATTCATCCATCCATCCATCCATCCATCCAAAACAGTAACCATAAAAAAAAAAAAAAATATTCCATGGCTATCAAGGAATGTCAATTCTGGCAGCTCACACTAGTGCAACCTGTAGTTGTAGTGCTGCTGTTTTTAAACCCATAAAGACGAATCCTTCTAGGCAAATTTCCATTCAGATGCTTATCACTGAGCCACCCGCTGTTCTCCTGGGTTGTTGAAGTCTGCTCCTTGGTGTGAATTGTGTACTTGACCATCTGAATCTCGAGGAGACTGTTTATATAATTTTGCGGGAATGAGTCTCAAGATTGTATATAAGGTTGTATACAGTACACCTGGACGTTGAAAGTGTAATACTCTCCCTCTGTTTAACACCTTTGGTTTTGTGTAAGATTTCATTTTTGGGTTCTCAGTTATGCTTTATTTTATGTTATTCTGTATTGTCAAGATTTATATCAATTTTGAAATCTTAGGTTACTCTACCTTGTTATCTCTTTTCATCATTTTTGCTAGTATCTATTCCTTTGTCTTTAATTAGAATAGAATAGAAAATCCCTTTGTTGTTCCACAACGGGGAAATTGTGGTGTCGCTTGCCGAGTCGTTTGACCAGGGCAGACGTGTCAGTGAGCTCTTCCGACTGCCACTAAAAGCTGATTGTTCCCGGGTTTAAATGGGTTTTTTGGCCAGTAGGAATGGGGTATTAGATGTTGTGCTGGCTTTCTGCTAGCTTTGTTGGCAGACTGAAACACCCAATTAGGATAACTACAAGTGTAAAGTGATTTCCTGGTGTCTTTGTGGGATGTTATTTTTGTGTCTCCTGTGCAACAGAGGGAATGTTATTCACTTATAAGCTTACTTTCGAAAAGAAGATTTGCAATTTTTCCACTATGTCAGACTCACCAACGGTAAGTGAAAATGGGGACAAGCACATAGGATGGCCTTACATAAACATATCACCAGAATGATAACGATTAGGAGGACCACTAATTTTGATGATCCACCCAGAAAAAGAACATCCCCCACTATACATTTAAGTAGATCATTTGCTAATGCATACTGACACTGCAGCTGTAAGTAGTTTGTTTGTACTTTTAAAGCATTTGTTGTTTGTTGTGGGCTACGTCTTAAACCGTAAGTCCAAAAAAGAGGGTTAGATAAACAATAGTTCAAGGGTTGAGTCTATCATTGATGGTTGATAGATTTGTCAAATTACCCAACCTTAGTTGAAAGTCAGACAATGTGAGACTTTAGAAGTGGAGTCTATGAAGTTTAGAGTGCGATGAGGAGTGCTTATAACCAGTGAAGCCAAAATTCTTGTTAATTTTAGGCAATGTTTTGTGAGACAGAGTTAACATTGTTGACAGTAAGTCCTATCAGCACCACTTCTTTGCATATTTTTGTGACTGAAGGATCTCTTTTCGTGCAGTTACTAGAGATAGTCGGTTATTTCTTTTTTTTAGTAATTAGTTGGGTCCCTTTACAGGCCCTATTGGGTGTTTAGTCCATCAGGAGATGCATTATTAAGGGTTAAAAAGACATAACCAGGATGACTAAAAACTTGCAAAGGCAAGTCTTTCTGCTTTAATTGAGGTGTTTACAGTGAGTCTAGGCTAGATCTGTTTTCATTTTAATATATACTTTTTTTTTTTATTTTCTATGTATCTTAATAATAAAATGACAGACATGTTACAGGAATTTGACCATTTATATGAAACAAATGGTCCTACTTTATGTACGAATCCATGATGTGCGGTTCGGAATTAGAATAAAACATTAATTTCCCTTTACAGCAAATAGCAGAGGGCTCATTTCATGCTTAAATAACAAATGTCTAATCCTTAATGTAGGATGGATATTTTTTTCCATTTTTAATAAGACATACTTTAATTCAAAGGACCTCTGTAAGCACTTATTCAGATTATTTACTCCTAATGCTTGTTTCCAGGGTGACTTATTCTCTTCTTTCAAGTTAAGTTAAAAAAAAAAAAAACAATCACCAAGTATTAAAAGCCTCACTCTTTTGTTCTTTTAAATTTTAATTTTGCAGATTCAGTGCCAACTTTGTGTTCTATTTGCCTGTCTTCTAGTCTTTAAATGTCTGCCAAACAGAAAGGGGACCAGTAGGTAGAAACAGTGTAGTCTGTTTTAACTAATTTACCATTTAACTAATAATATGAGCATTAATAATAAAAAAAAAAAAAAAAAAAAAAAAACAAGACATATCTTAACTGTTTATGTTTTTAGGCCATTCATGTTTTTAAAATTATGGGAAAGAAAAGAAAATCCATCATGTTTCAAATCAGGTTCTTATTAGATACTTGAGCAATTAGAAGAAGGTAATTAAAGCACACACAAACTGTGCAAGTGGCTTCATATAGTGACCTAAATAAATAAGGACTGGGAACTCATCAGTAATGTTGTCAAAATTCAACTAATGCTACGTTCAGACCACAAGCCCTAGAAGCAGCAAAAAAGCTTCTGCTGCTTCATTTTCGATGCTTGTTCACATTAAGGTCAGACGTGCTTCAGGAGCAGCTTTAGTACTCCGGTAGCGCATCCAGTAAAGTGTGTCCAGATGCGTGTGATGTTTCTGCTGCTCCTGTGTTCAATGGTAGAGAACGGCTTTGCTACATTTGCTGTTATATATGGGTAAAAAGTAGTTTTAATATGTTTTTAAGATAGAAAGTTCACCAAAAAACTTCAACTGTGCAGTCAGTTCATCAAGATTATGAAGATTATGATCCTGCCTTCAAATACAATTTCGCTGCAGGAGCTACTCAGACCCCCGTACACCGGCAGAGCTCTGTCACTGGAAATGTCGTTCAAGAGCAGCCTCTGGCCCGGTCACCTCTTCAGGGTTTTCTGCTAGTGTTTGTGGTGGCTGGAAGGCATTTTTAATGTACATAATCAAAACAGCACTCACTAGAATAATAAAAGCTATCTGGACGAATGAAATATTCTCATTGAATACATTCTTCTGTACAAAGTTGAACATGCTGGAAAAAAAAATCACACAAAGTCATCTTTGGAAATCAAACTTATTAACCAATTGAGGCCTGGATTTGGAGGGGGAAAACACATTACAGGCTGATCCAACTTTGATGTAATGACCTTTAAACAGCTCAACATTTTGTTTGTCGCCTCCACATGCCTGTATAACCTCCACACGATAGCTGGGAATGCTTGTGATGAGGGGGTGGATGGTCACCAGATGGATGTCGTTCCAGACCTGGACTAAAGCATCCACCAACTAACTCCTGGACAGTGTCTGGTCTAACATTATTTTGGTGGATGGATCAAGACATGACTTCCCAAACTCAAGAGTTTAGGTCTGGGGAACGGTGGGCCAGTCAATAGCCTCAATGCCTTCATATTGAAGGAACTGCTGACACACTCCAGCCACAAGAGGTCTATCATTGTCCGGATTGTCCTGCATTAGGATGGACCTAGGGCCCACCGCAGACCCACTGCCAAACCGGTCATCCAGAAGGATATTGCAGTCAGCAGATTGCTCTCCACGGTATCTCCAGACTCTATCATCTCTGTCACATGTGCTTAGTGTTAATCTCTTTAATCTGTGAAGACAACAGGGCGCCAGTGGCGAATTTGCCAATCCAAGTGTTCTAAGGCAAATTATAAGCATCCAGCACAGTATTGGGCTGTGAACACAACCCCAATCTGTGGACGTTGGACCCTCATGCCATCCTCATGGAGTCAGTTTCTACAGACAAACATGTGGCCTGCTGGGGGTCATATTGCAGGACTCTGGCAATGGTCCTACTGTTCCTCCTTGCACAAAGTGGGAGGTAGCAGACTTGCTTTGGTTTTATCTGTTTTAATTCATTTATTTTACTATAATCTTTTACTCTTTTTAAACCTATATGTTGTTTGTGGGAGCTGTGCTAAAGGGCTTTATAAATAAATTTGAGTTGAGTTTTTGCCCTACTACAGCCTTCTGCATGTCTCCTGGTGTACTGGCCTGTCTCCTGGTAGCGCCTCTAGCCTGTGTCTGTCAGCATAGACTGACAGACACAGCAAGCCTTCTTGCCACAGCTCACAATGATATGCCACCCTTGATGAGCCGCACTACCTGAGCCACCTATATGGGTAGTAGAGTCCATCTCATGCTACCACCAGTGTGAAAACAACGCTGACATTAAAAAGTGACCCAAACATCAGCCGGTAAGCATAGGTACTGAGAAGTGATCTGTGATTACTAAGCAGAACCACTCCTTTATTGAGTACGTCTTGCTAATTGCCGATAATTCCCACCTGCTGTCTATCCATTTGCACAACAGCAGGTGAAATTGATAGTCAATCAGTGTTGCTACCTAAGTGGACAGTTTGATTTCACTTAAGTTTGATTTGATTGAAGTTGTATTGTGTTATTTATGTGTTCCCTTTACTTTTTGAGCATTGTAGTATATATAATTACCATGGAAGAAATTTAACCCCACCCCACGCTATTAAAAACAACTCCATAAGTGGAGGGGATGGAACCTGATCCTAACCTCCAAAGAAAGTTAGATAGGATAAAAAAATAATATATATATATATTTATTTACAACCAGGAATATGATGCACTAAAAGCAAAAGCAAATTATTTGTTTTAAACTGCATTAAGGAATAATCGATATATAACCCAACACAAAGTCTAGTATTTATAACAGCACGTTCAGTCTCTCACAAGCCTGACTAGCCTCAGGCCATCTGAATAAAATATCATTGCTCATAAAAAGTTATATTAGCAGTAATAATTATTATATAAAATTACTCTCCTGTGGGAATGTTGACATCAGCACTGTTGACATGAATCAGTTTCCAAAGTGATAACAGTTAATTTTCGGGTGCAGTACATCGGTTTCACATTTCCCTGGTGTGGTGTCAAACTGCAGAAATATTTCTGGGGTTAGATAACTGACCCTGAAAAAATGAGGGAGAAGGAAATGAAAAGAAAAGAAAAAAAAAAAAGAATGTCCCTCGTCTGGTTCATTGCTTGTTTGGACAAGTCAGCTTGATAGTTAAAGATTAATTCTTGCCCAACACTGAACCAGACAAATGTGATGGTGCAAAGCTGTTTTAAATTCCACCATCAAACAAATCCACACTTTATTTAAGCTCTTTTCCATTTCTATTATATCCTTATAATAGAATAATTTATATCTATCTAGTTTATATAATTTAAACAATTTCTTTTTGATTTCTTCAAAGAATTAGAACATCACTGAAACATGAATCATTTCAGTAATTTAAATTATAAAGGAAAAGCTATATGATACAGAATAATCATATACAAAGCAAACAAATCCATATATTCTTCATTGATTTTGATTGACTAAAACAAATAAATTAAAAACAAGTAAACAAATTTTTGAATAAGCTAAGTGCAAAATAGACAAAGATCCGATAAAGCTTTGAAGACAAACAGACAGACAGGCTAGAAAAATAGAAATACTAGATAGGTACTATTAATACAAAAAATAAATTACAGTATAAATCTCAAGCCAACAAATTTACCTGAATGAAGACAAATATAAGAGACACCAAACAAGTTCAGCAGATGAGCAGAAGGCTGTCAAAAACTTAGGGTACATGCATAAACACCATACATAATCAAGGTCATCAAGAGAGCTTTACATGATATCAAAGAAAAGATAAGTAACACAAAAAGCACATGCAAAAAGAAAGACAGACAAGCAGGCAGGTAGGTAAAGGAAATTGCATCCAGTAAAGCTTTGCCAAGCACTCAAGTCTCCAGATCTGGTATGCTTGTTCTACCACTGACCTATATAAGTTTCCACCAGTATGTACCTATTAATGGGCTTTATTAAAAACAACATCAACGGAGTTTGGAGGAACATGAAGAGAAAAAAAAATCGGTCACACACAAACCCCAAGCAGTGAGGCAGAAGTAGGGTGGTACGTTATCTGAATTTCAGACACCAACATGACTGATATCTTTTAAAGCAGAGGGAGCACACATAAATACTGTTTTTCACTCAGTGGTAGCATGAGCTCCCTTCTGGGATAGATGTCTAGGTCCTCGATTCCTGTGTCCCATGTCAAACACACCTGTATAAAATGGCTATAATGTCCTCTCAGGCTGTGTCTGGTCCGAATGTCGGCCCTAACCCCTAAATCCCTCAATCACTGTATAGAGCTGGGACTATATTGTGGGCTTTATAGTGAAATCAGTTAACTGATTGTTCAGACATATGATCACTACTTTTTGTTCCCTGTTGGTCACGTAACTATACTTGCCCGGACAGTTCCTGTGCCATCTTTGTGATTTGTCACTGCTGTCGTGTATCTACAGCCTTAGGCGACAAAGGGCCGCAGTGAAAACAAATCCCAATATGCATTTGCGAGAAGAGCTCTCCTCGCAGGACATTCCAGGATATATCTGCTCATTTAGTGACCACGGATGATCAATACTTCTCCAGGTGCATTGTGTGAAATTTCGAGTCCATTACTTTTTTTATCCACTAGACGTTCGGAAACGAATCTAAAATGGCGTAATCACTATATAGTGCCCTATATAGTGATTAGGGCGGAAATTTGGACACATCCTCTATCTGCAGTCAAGTTCTCCTGAGTCCTGCTAATCAACTCTTCATTTGATTCAGGTGTATTTAGGCAGAGAACAAATGGAAGTTGCTAGCCCATGCATGAAGCTGTTGCAGAACTCTGGACTTTGTTCTGTGTTAGACTGCTTTGTCCCAAATGCAAAGAATATCAAAATCCCAGATTCTGCACCCCAGCAAGTAGTAAGATGCATTCACACCAAAACCAAAACCTAATTTCAAATTGTAGCTCAATTTGAAATTTGCCCCGGCCAGCAAAAACAACTTGCACAGCATGTAAATGAGTAAGGATCCAATAAAAAATGCTTTACTGGTTGTAGGTTTCACCTCAACATGGCAGAAAGGGATTACAGAGTGACTCACAATTTCATTTTTGTTTTCTCAAAGCCGAACAAAGCCAATGTTCACCAGATCGCTGGAGGAGGAGAAGTATGGAGAATACAACCACCTCCACCTGAGGCTACATGTGGAATGCAGTCACATTTGGCATTATCTTGCCTATCCGTAACCCAGTTCAGCGCACTGATGTCTTGACCAAAATTGCTCCACTTGCTTCGCTAATCATACCTTCACCACCTTCGGCTCATTTAGCTGTGATTCAATCCAGACCTCTACATAGAGATAACATGTAAATTCTTCGCTCCAGCTGTGAACTCTCATATGGTGTGAACATTCCTTTAGTCTATTCTCTTCTATTCTCTTCTATTCTATTCTATTCTATTCTATTCTATTCTATTCTATTCTATTCTAGTCTATTCTAGTCTAGTCTAAACAATTATGATTTTTAACACAACTTAGGTCTTTAAGTCACTGGTGTTATTTTTTTATTTTTATTTTTTTTTGTTTGTTATGATTTTATATGAAAAAGTATATGAGCACTTTTTGCACTTATTCTATAAATTGTCATACTCGGTTGCAATTATGTTTCAATGTGTATATGTTCATTTTAATAATGATTTTTTTTCTTATGAAGTAACTTTGCCAATCCTGTAAATAGTCTTGTTCTTATTTTTTGCTTTTACATTTTGTAAAGTTTTGTGGGAATTTGCATGCTTTCATTTGCCAGTTGCTGTGCTGCTGATACACCCAGATTCCCCTGCTAAGGATCAACAAAGGATATTCTATTACATTACATTCTATACAAGATGGGGGGAGCACTTATAACCGATGACTAAAGATCAAAGATAACATCAAAGTACATTTATATCATGACTAAAATGTAGAAAAAAGAAAACCATTTACATGTATGCTGAAAAGAATTAGTTAATTAATCTCTGTGCAAATACAGTAAATAATCAGTCATAAAATTACCCATATCAAACCTTTGTTATTCAAATACATCCCTTGTTGAAGCGACAAAAAATGGCCCTCCACAGCCAGAACACAAGTAATAACCAATGTGTCCAACAGCGTGAGGTGTCTGGACATGGATACTAATCAGATATGACTTGAGAGACTAGCCACTCATTTGATCTCTGTCCTTTTCCTCCTGGGCACATTCTTCTTGAGCAGAGCCATCAGCTGCTCTAATGACAAGCACAAGACACATCTTCGCCCAGCAGTGGTGCACACAGCACTGTGGAAGATAGTCAGTTGCTCTCAACCTAAGTCCCAAGAAGGTTTTAAGACTTGGTGTCCAGAGAGATACAGTGTATGAAAACAGTTGTAAGCACAGTTCATCTGTAAGAAAGCTGGCATTTAGAACAATCAAGCACAGTGGTTCCCAATTACAGTACCAAAATCTATCAACAACAATGTGAGCTTTCCAAAGAGTAAGTATTTTACTTGCTCATGGCAATGAAACATGAATCTACAGAAATTCTGGACAAAATGGAAGGTAACAGGTACAAAGGAGACTTTCTATCTATCTGGAAACGAGATAGCATAACACATGTTTCAAGAAGGCTTTAGTCATTCTGTGAGGACCTTGAGATTTGACAGCAGTGAGATGAAGCAGCACTGGCTAATGAAGCAGCAGACACAAAAGTAGACAAAAAGAAAGCGGGTTTCAGCAGAGAAAAATCTGTCCTTACTTCCTTCTCTCTCTCCTTTCTACAAATCTCCTCTCATTAGTTTGGTTTCTTGTATTCCATGCATTTCTTTAAGTCTGCTCCAAGCACAGGTTGTCAAAATGCATGAGTAACAAAAAGCCTTAGTTTCCACACTGACAGGCCTTGGGGAACTATTTGAGTACAGTACACAGTGCTTCTGCAAACCCACTTTACACGTACTTGTAGGAGAAAACAAACCTAGGACCTAATCTGCTTGTGGGGGTCAGTAATTGTGTTATAGTGATAATCTCTTAAGAATGGTTTACATGATAATGTATTTGAAGTTTTACAGAAACATTACAGCAATGTGTTGAAAATAATTACAAGTCAGCCTAAGGTATGGTTTCTGTGGTCTAAGTCTCTACTGAACAATGTAAAAAATTAGGATTTTCTTAAAGTTCTTAGTCTTCTATTGTAGTAATGTGTGCTAGTACAGATACCAGTTAGTACAAATATTATGCTAATGAATTAGGTATAAAGTAAAGAACACCTTTGGCTCATTTATTATTTTATGAGGGCGAAAGAAGAATATCAGTATAGAATTAATTACACTCTTCAACCCAGTGACTTCAATGAAACATTCCCCTGTAATGTTAAAACTAGCATAAAACATGAAAAACAACAACGTACTGTGTGCACGGTTATTAGGCAAGTGGTAGTTTTAAGCACAAATTTTCTCTCTAAACAGCTACAGTGATTTTGGTCATTCCAAAATGCTACTCTTCAAAGTGAATATTTTTAGAAATTAAAAATGATATTGGCTCACTTGAATTTTTTGTGAAAGTGAGAACAAACAACTCAAAATTTACAAATGAACATTTCTGACATGAACAAGTAAGAAAAAAAATCAGTGACCAAAATAGTTACCCTTCTTGTTAATAACAGTTAACAGCTTTTTATTCACGGAGACTATTAGATCTTAATCTGTTGGCAATCGACTGATCGCACAGAAGTTGGCACAACCTCCCAGGGGTGTACTGTTTTCCTATGTCATAAATGTACCATTTAAGAATGGCCCATAAGTTGTTAATAAGGTTTAGGTCAGGTGAGGAAGGGCACCACATAATTATTCTTTCACCCTTAAGGCCTTTACTGGATAGCCACACAGTGGAGTACTTCAGTGCATGCAATGGACCATTGCCCTGCATAAAAATCATGGTGTTCTTAAAAGATACAGACTTTTTCCTGTACCACTGCTTGAAGAAAGTGTCTTTTAATTACTGGCAGTAGGCTTGGGAGTCGAGTTGTAGTCCACCTGCAACTGGAAACAAGCACAATAATAAAAATTGATAATAATTTAAATTTATTTGTCTCACAATGAAGATATTCTCTGTATTTAACCCTTCCCCTTGGGGAGCAGTAGGCTGCCATTGTGTGACGCACAGGGAGCAGTGTGGGGTTAAGGTTCTTACTCAAGGATCCAGAGTGCAGGCTGTGGGGATCGAACCGGTTACTTGCAACTTTCTCAGAGCACAAGCGCACTGCTCTAACCACTAGGCCAAAACTCCCAAATTAGCTATCCTGCCAGAGGCCGTATTTTCAGTCCATAAAACCTTTTAAGAATCTCTGAGCCTTCCTTACCTTGGCCATGTCTCTGAGCTCTGAACACTTTGTACTTCTGGGAACTCCAGGTAGGTTGCAGTTTTTGGAATATGACACTATATATATATAAATTCTTTTATTTGGCAAGCAAACCTTCCTAATTTAAGAAGATTCTGAGATTAGAAAGCAATTGTGCATGTAGTCATTTGGAAGGTCCAATCAGATATTTTCATCTTAGAAATATGACACAGTAGAGATTTTACCAAAAGACTGCTGTCATATTAACACTACATCAGCACATCTGAGCTATTTTACAATTCAGTTTATCTCATCACAGTTCTCGACTCAGTTTATCAGCAAGTTTTTTTTGTTGTACATTCAGTGCCTGTTTCTTGATTTTGTGAGATAATGGCTTTCCTCAGTGATAGCTTAACCGATTCCTAAAGATGCACAAAGAAGCCATGGGAAAGATTTTTCTCAAGCAATACATTCTAACTGATTTTATGTATCCTGTCTTATATAAATTCATTTGAACAGTGTAGTTGCAGTAACCAGAAAGACATTTAGAATATTGGATCTGCATTGGTGCTAGACTTAACACCTTATTTCAATTTGTCCATGGGAAGAACTTTGAATGAAACTGTTTAAACTTAGTGAAGGAACAAAATCTACCTTTTATAGATCAAACATAGTTTACCAGCAAATGGTTGAACAATTTAAAGAACGAATTAATATATATGTTGGCTCATGCTCATCCAGGAGGAGCAAGTCCTTCAAAGTCAATTAGTCAATGCAATCAGCTGGAACTGAATGGCTTGACTGAATTGTCTCCGTTAAGTGACTGGAGATGACGTGTTGTGAATTGGCACTATATACACAAACTCAAACTGAATTCAGAATAATTTTATGATTATACAGAAATTAATGGAAACAGTTGGTCTGCCAAATGGAGTTCTTATTTTACCTTCAAAATTAATAGAGTGATTCAAACAGAGGTCGAAATAATCTATCTACAAGTATTTTTCATTTGCAACACCCATTGCAGTACCACCCCAGGTCAAATCAGGTTCAGCACTGGACAGGGCCTGTGGTGACTGCACAGCAGGGTCAGACAAGGCGCCAGTCATTTCAGCACTGGACAGTACCACCCCAGGTTAAATCAGGTTCAGCAGTGGACAGTACCACCCCAGGTTAAATCAGGTTCAGCAGTGGACAGGGCCTGTGATGACTGCACAGCAGGGGCAGACAAGTTAAATGTTTAAGCTGAGGGCTTCTGGGGGGCTGCACATCACTCAACCTGTAAAACCCGTTCATCAAATTCTTTCAAATATTTCAGAATTTAACTCTTTGCCATTAACCAGCACTTCAAACAGGACCCTAACTCCTTCAACAGCGCCCATACGAGGCTCGTCAGTTTCAGCACTGGACAGGGCCTGTCGTGACTGCACAGCAGTGGCAGACTAGGCGCCAGCCATTTCAGCACTGGACAGTACCACCCAAGGTTAAATCAGGTTCAGCACTGGACAGGGCCTGTGGTGACTGCACAGCAGGGGCAGACAAGGCACCAGCCATTTCAGCACTGGACAGTACCACCCAAGGTTAAATCAGGTTCAGCACTGGACAGGGCCTGTGGTGACTGCACAGCAGGGGCAGACAAGGCACCAGCCATTTCAGCACTGGACAGTTCTACCCCAGGTTAAATCAGGTTCAGCACTGGACACGGCCTGTGGTAACTGCACAGCAGGGGCAGACAAGGCACCAGCCATTTCAGCACTGGACAGTAACACCCCAGGTTAAATCAGGTTCAGCACTGGACAGGGTCTGTGGTGACTGCACAGCAGGGGCAGACAAGTTAAATGTTTTGGCTGAGGGCTTCTACAGGGCTGCACATCACTCAACCTGTGAAAGCCGTCCATCAAATTCTTTCAAATATTTCAGAATTTAACCCTTTGCCATTATTCAGCACTTCAGACAGGACCCTAACTCCTTCAACAGCGCCCATACGAGGCTCGTCAGGTTCAGCACTGGACAGGGCCTGTGTTGACTGCACAGCAGTGGCAGACTAGGCACCAGCCATTTCAGCACTGGAAAGTATCACCCCAGGTTAAATCAGCTTCAGCACTGGACAGGGCCTGTGGTGACTGCACAGCAGTGGCAGACAAGGCGCCAGCCACTTCAGAACTGGACAGTACCACCCCAGGTTAAATCAGGTTCAGCACTGCACAGGGCCTGTTGTGACTGCACAGCAGGGGCAGACAAGGCGCCAGCCATTTCAGCACTGAACAGTACCACCCCAGGTTAAATCAGGTTTAGCACTGGACAGGGCCTGTGTTGACTGCACAGCAGGGTCAGACAAGGTGCCAGCCATTTCAGCACTGGAAAGTATCACCCCAGGTTAAATCAGCTTCAGCACTGGACAGGGCCTGTGGTGACTGCACAGCAGTGGCAGACTAGGCGCCAGCCATTTCAGCACTGGACAGTACCACCCCAGGTTAAATCAGGTTCAGCACTGGACAGGGCCTGTGGTGACTGCGTCTGATTGAAGAGCAAGTTTTTTTGGTGTTAAACTAAAACAAAATGGATCCATTCTGATGTGTACTAACAGTTCTGCCTTTTAGAGATGGTGCAATGTGTTGGAGAATATTTTATCACCTTATTTAACCGTTTCATGAAGATTTAAAGGAGTACTGAGTGAAAAGAGCTTCCTAAAAACTGAAAAAGTAAACTGACAAAATGGTCAGTGTGTGTAGTTTCACTCTCTTTTTACGGTATTTTAGCAATAAAATACAACCAATTTGCGTGCATAAAAATACAAAAAAAATAAAAGAATGATCTAGAAAGTTTTGCATAGAAAGTCACCAGGCAAGCAAAAATACATGGTACAGCTACAGTAAACCTTCATTTGCAGCTTACTGTATACTTTGTATTTTGCAGCACAAAGACCAATTTGGAGCTCATCCTTGCTGCTCTCTATGAAAATTTGTATTTTACTGATTTTGCACTCCAGTGTAAACATCAGCTTGGCTACATCAGGGTTGGATCAAACAAGATTATAACATCCCGCCTTTAATTAAGAATACTACCATAAGTGTTTCTATGTCTTGTACTTTTTCCTGTTAAGCTTAATACACTACTCAAAAAAATTAAAGGAACACTTTTTAATCAGAGTATAGTATCAAGTTAATTAAACTTCTGGAATATTGATTAAGTCAGGTAAGTAGCAGAGGGGGTTGTTAATCAGTTTCAGCTGCTTTGGTGTTAATGAAATTAACAACAGGTGCACTACAAGGGCAACAACGAGATGACCATCAAAATAGGAATGGTTTTACAGGTGGAGGCCACTGACATGTTTTCCCCTTCTCATTGTTTCTGACTCTTTTTCACCAGTTTTGCATTTGGCTAGGGTCACTGTCACTACTATTAGCATGAGGCGCTACCTGGACCATACAGAAGTTGCACAGGCAGTCCAACTCCTCCAGGATGGCACATCAATACGTGCCATTGTCAAAAGGTTTGCTGTCTCCCAGCACAATCTCAAGAGCATGGAGGAGATTCCAGGAGAGCTGGACAGGACTGTAGAAGGTCTACAACCCATCATCAGGACCGGTACCTGCTCCTTTGTGTAAGGAGGAGCACGAGGAGCACCGCCAGAGCCCTACAAAATGACCTCCAGCAGGCCACTGGTGTGAATGTCTCTGACCAAACAATCAGAAACAGACTTCACGAGGGGGGCCTGAGGGCCAGACGTCCTCTAGTGGGCCCAGTGCTCACTGCCCAGCACCGTGGACCTCGATTGGCATTTGGCGCAGAACACAGGAATTGGCAAGTCCACCACTGGCGCTCAGTGCTTTACACAGATGAGAGCAGGTTCACCCTGAGCACATGTGACAGACATGAAGGGGTCTGGAGAAGCAGTGGAGAACGTTATGCTGCCTGTAACATCATTCAGCATGACCGGTTTGGTGGTGGGTCAGTGATGGTCTGGGGAGGCATATCCATGGAGGGACACACAGACCTATACAGGCTAGACAACGGCACCCTGACTGCCATTAGTTATAGGGAGGAAATCCTTTCACTCATTATGAAACCCTATGCTGGTGCAGTGGGTCCTGGGTTCCTCCAGGTGCACGACGATGCCCGGCCTCATGTGATGAGAGTAAACAGGCACTTCCTGGAGGATGAAGGAATTGATACCATTGATTGGCCCCCAAGCTCGCCTGACCTAAATCCAATAGAACACCTCTGGGACATTATGTCTTTCGATCCATTCAACACCGGCAGTTTGCACCTCAGACTGTCCAGGAGCTCGGTGATGCCCTGGTCCAGATCTGGAAGGAGATACCACAGGACGCCATCTGTCGTTTCATTAGGAGCATGCCCTGACATTGTCAGGCATGCATACACGCACATGGGGGCCATACAAATTACTGAATACCATTTTGAGTTGCTGCAATGAAATTTCAGCAAAACGGACTAGCCTGCCGCTTAATTTTTTCACTGTAATTTTTGGGGTGTCTTTGAATTCAGCCCTCTGTAGGTCTATCATTTTAATTTCCATCAAATGATGTGGTATCCTTTTGTTCCTAACACATCACCCAGCCCATATCAGTATAAATAAACAGCATGATTTATTCCCCCACTGAGATCTGATGTGTTTTCAAAGTGTTCCTTAATTTTTTGAGCAGTGTATATTCTTTTGAGATTCTTTAGTAATTGCTTCATTTAGATAAATAAATATTTGATAAAAGATGTTCATGTAAAAGGAAAGGCTTATCGATATATCTTGTTTTACAACAAAATACTTGCATGTTGGTTTTTTAAGCTACTAGATGACATAAAAGGATTTAAAATTGCTAATCTATAAACTTTAAGTACATATTCTGTAGACTATTAACATGGAGCCATGAGCTCAAACTAGGCTTAATATAAATACACAAATTTAGCATTCTATATTTTCTTAACTTTCATCTGTATTAAAACTGGTAATATTTCATCTTCACTGATTTCTTTCAAATTAATACTCTTACAAAACAAAATATAAAAAATTCAAACACTGACATTTTTTCTGGGGAGGGGTGCAAAAGATTCATTTAATTTCAAATAATACTACCTTATTAAGAATACTTTTTTTATAAGCTCAATGAAGAAAATAATTTACACTGACCGTATGAACTCCCACTTACAACGGAGGTCTTGAAGTTCAGCACATTATGGTTTTCAGAATAATTATAAGGGAGCATAAAGATAAAAGGGAATTCTTGGTCTTTTGATTATTTATTTCAGCTAATTACTTTGAAAATTATAAGAAAATATATGAAAACAATTGGGTTGCCAGTTGCTAAATAAACTCCTGAGTAGCATTTAGCCTGAAATGCATGAAATAAAAAAAGAAACTATCTTCTGTGCATTCTGGGACAGTTACAATTAGATTAGTTATGTCTGCTGTTCTGCAGGTTTCTGTATTCATTAAATTTTTTAGACATTTTATATTGAAATATGCTTAAATGTTAGTGTTTTGAGGGAGTTACAGAGAAATAAATGAGAAAGAAGCCTTTAATGTGCTTCAGCCCAACACTGACAAATTCATTACCATAATAAAATGCATCACTTGGCAATGTTCTAAAATATTTAAAAAGGAAATAAAGCAAAACTCTAAGGATTTACTGGCATTTAATGTGAATATATTTTACAGTTGATTGCCATGATGAATTAGTAACTCAAAAAAGCCAAGTTGTTCAGCATTCTTTAATGCCAAGAAGACTCGAGAGATGTGTTAGGCTAAATCTAGGGTACTGCTTGAAGTGCAACCTTTACTTTATTGGTTATATCATGCTAGAAGACATGTTTACTTGCTCTTTGAGATGCAGTTAAAGAATGTGACGCATTGGCATCTACAACAACAGGATTATAACTACTACTGAATCCATCCATCGATTTTCAACAACTTATCTGTCAGGATCATGGTGGTGCCTATCTCCAGGAGTCTATGGGCAAAAGGCAAGGTACACCCGGGACAGATCCCCAGTCTGTCGCAGAACTTGTGAATCCTCTGAAAAAAAAAGTCTAAAATTGAAATCCTCTAAAAGTTGACGACGTATTTGGACAAAGACATGGCTGAACAAACATGGCTACTGTGGTCTGTCAAGTTTACAGAAAGAGCTCTATTTCACTCGCACCCCCCCCATGTTTCTTTGCCATCCTCTTTTGCGCATGCTCACTGATTGATTTGCCCACGACCACCTTACGACGGTCGACTGAAAATCAGCAACATCAACATGCTTGATTTTTTCCCGACCTCAAGATTCCTGATAGGGAGGTGGTCATGAGAGGTTGATCGCCCCTCACTACCCCCTGTATACTACAAGACGCACAATCAGGCTGAAAGTCCGCCCGATCGAAAACTTCTCACACGACTGGTAATTCGGCCCGAATACGGCAAAAAAAATCGCACAGTGTAAGCCCCGGTTTAAACAAAGAAATCTAGACTGCTACATACTTCCATGCTAGATAAACAATCATTCATCCAATTCTTGAAAATTAAATAAAAGTATTGTATATACCTGCATTCCAAGAGGAAGGAGAGGGTGGAGGTTACCAGTCATGGCTGTAATCAAAAGAGTTGACTTGTACAAAACTGCTAAATGTTCTACACATTTTAATCATTTACTTAAATAAATCTCAAATAAAGTTACATCTAAAAAGATATATAAAGATGTATTGTGTGGATATTTTTTCAAGTAATCTTAGAAAGTGAAACTAAATTATTATAGGTTTATTACACAAAGTGATATAATCCAAGCATTTGTTTTTGCACATTTTATGATTTTCATGATTCTTCCCCCATTTACTCAGCCCATGTCTGTCCTTGCTCAGTGCTGCAGTTTATTGATTAATTTTCAACCTCTGCGTCTCCCCTGCACCAATTATACTCTTTATTTATACACCTTATGCACCTCAACTGTGACCCTGTATTTATATACTGCACTTTGACTGGCAAGTTTTGCCAGGTTATTGAGTTCAAATCCAGTCCATGAAGTAAAATTTGAGTACATTTCTGGCTTTATATACCAACCTCTCTGCCTGATCAAGATCTGAAATATCATAATTAGGCAGACAGCGTTCCTCAATTATGGTCCTAGAGATCTGGTGGCCTGCAACTTTTAGATGCGGCTGTTCATCTACACCTGAATCAAACTGCTGCATTACCTCCACAAAATGTAAAGTTCTTCACAGTCCTGCTAATGACTTGATTATTTTATACAGTTGTGTTGAAACCTTGGTTTAACCTTGAGTTATGGAAATCTGTATTTTTAGATTGGCACGGAGCCACCAGAAGCAAGAACAGAGACCTCTGAGGAGTTGGGTAGGTAAGCAGCTGGGCAGAGACTTGTGGACTAGGTCAGGCATCCCCAAAGTCAGTCCTCAAGGGCCACTGTCCTGCAGGTTTTAGAGGTTTCCTTGCTCCAGCACAGCTGATTTACATTGATAGTTGATTAACAGGCTTTTGCTAAACTGGAATCATCAGAATCAGCTGTGCTAAAGCAGAGAATCCTATAAAACTAGCAAGACAGCGGCCCTTGAGGACTGACTTTGGGGATGCCTGGACTAGGTTAGGCTCAGAGATGAAGAAACTGAACCCTGAATCCGTGGAAGAGTGGCAATGCTAAATTTCATTCATTAGTGTAGTTGGCTGGTGACAGTAGGCTGATGTCAGTAGCTATGTTTACATGCACATAACTTCACAAATGAATTGACATGCATTCAAACTAAAAAATAAACTTGTACTGCACCTTTTTAATTGGACATAAGTAGTAGATATAAGTAGAATAAAAAGGCCACTGGGAATAAAACTGTTTCATATAACATGCCGATCAGAATGTTCTGATAACAACTAGCCAGAGCAATCAGCCACTCAAGGCAGAAATTCGTCATGTTGACGCTTCATACACATGCCCACTTAGGTCAGCATGCCTAACTAAGAATAACTTGATCTTGACAAGTGTTTAGATGCATGCTGATCAGATTGTCAATTGACATAAACAACCCCTTTTAGTCTGACTGCCATTTCATTATTTCATGTATACATGACACATTATATAGTCTGATCTGGTTTTTATTATGAGTATTATGTCCTATAAACATAGCTACCGTAGGTCTGAGAGACTTTGATGGAATCTTAAGCTTGACTTTAAAATCTATGCCGCACAGTCACAATAGGAACACACAAGGAGAAAGTTTCAGGTTTACTAACCCAGAGGGTTAACTGGATTCAACATTTTGTGACAGAAAATGAAGGGAGAATCAAAATCCAGATTGGAGAAGCAGGCAAGGTAGGAACACTAGATTTTTACTCACAAAGGCTTTAGATAATCTAGTGCTGTTTGTCAGCCGGGGAGCAGTATATAAAGCCAGGCATGAGTGAGGATTGATTAGGGTGGAGGTAAGAAATACACAGGTGAAAAGAATCTAAACTGCTTTAGCACCCATATGATCAGAAGCAAACAGTGGTGATGAAGACAAAGAGGCCAGAATCCTAACACCTGCTGAATCTACTGAAATTTTCATGGGTCATTCCTTCTCCAGCTGTGTTAAATTGCTCTTGGATCAGAATCTCCATGACTGGCTTTTAGCTCCTCTTTATTTTCCCCTTTGGGATCTGTCCACCTCCAACAATCTGATCCAAACTGCTCTAATGCTCAGCTTCCAGCTCTTAAGCTAAATCACACAATTCAAACCAAACCCAAATTTTATCATCTCCTTCAGCACAGATGCTACCCGTGTCCAAAGTGGAGCCTCTCAATAAAATCATTAAACTTTTTGCTTAGAAAGTTATATAGCACCACGATACATACAAGCCTGAAACCAATCACAACACAGCTTTTGAGCTATATTCAGTGTTTTACGTCAGCCACTCAAAAAACACTTCAGAGTAATTACTTTATTGACCTTGAACCACATTATAACTAATTTGAGAGTATGATCAGCATTATTGTCCACTTTCAGGAAAATATTGCCTCTCTAGCTGGTTTATTAAGACATGCTTTAATATATGTAGTCTTTGCAATAGAATTTGATTTGTGAAGGTAACTAATTCATCCTGCAACAAAACACGTAACAATTATAATATTGTCACTCCCATTCTTCTAAGCTAAAATACTGATTTAGGCAAACAAGTTTTATTACTTTTCTTCAAATCTAACAATCTATGGCCACATACTTAAATCGTACTTCATCAAGTAGGACATATCTTTTATAAATACACTTTTGATTTCTCAGTGCATTTCAGAAGCTTTATCCTTCATGACTGAGTGACACATTGCCACATGTTTGTGCCATACTTGTTTTGCTGGGGATATCGGCCCTCTCTTACAAGCATGGGATGGCTGCCTTTTGCTTTTGTTCTGGTGTTGAATTGCCCATTTTGTACGCACATTTTCTTTTTGTTTATTCTGGAATATACATGTCTGAACAGATCAATGTGGCTTCTTTAGATAATTGGTCGTTTAAGGTGTTTCCTTCAAATACAAATGTATGTTTGCCCATATTTAAATCAGACACCAAAAAAAAACTTACAAAGCCTTAAATGTTTCATCTGTGATTCAATATGTTTGAAGTAGATTCATAGTAGCCTTGGGGTATTTAAACAATTGATTTTAAAGTCCATCTGGGATTCAGCATTTGACAAATATGAATAGTTTTCAAAAATGTATCATTTTATACAGTGTATCTTAATATCTGCTTTTCATTTGTATGTGGGCAAATATTCAATTCAATTTACAAGGGTGCTAAAATAAGTATGTGTATTAGCTATGCAAGTTTATATATTTAGCTTATTAATACTACTTGTCAACTTTATGTTTGCTTGTCTGTTTGTAGGACCTTCTCACCAAAACCTGTGTGTAAAACACTATTTGTCAATAAAGTTTTTTTCTAATGTAAAAACCTCTCTTGGTGCTGTTTCATAAGGTTTAATTTTTTTGTTTATCAATGATACGTTCATTTCAATCTTTTATAACAGATCTTTTTAAACCTGTTATAGCAGGTTTTCACCTACTATAGTAGGTAGGTGAAAACACAAAATAGATATTCAACTCTATTTATCACCTTTATTAACAAACAGCATCCCTTGCATTAAAAGAAAAAAAAAAAACGTGTGCCTCTGTCAATACTTTGTTTTTAGATCTCTGACGTAACATCTGTCTCTTTGGTGATCGATCAGAATGCACAAAACATGTTTCATCACCAGTGAAAAAAGATACTATAAAACCCTAAAGTACTAATATATCTCTGTAGGACTGTAGAAAACTGCTTCATGTCAGAATACGGGAGTTGTGGGTTGTTAAACAAAATGTGCAATTTGTAAATTAGTAGGAACTAGAGCAGAAAGTGTGTAAAAAGGGTCGGATGATCCGACCGGGCTCAGAGTTATTTGAGTGTGACTCAGCTGATAAGGGCCTAAAATGCTGCTCACTATGTATTAAATAAAGACTCCACAATGCTGACTTAACACTTTTTACATCACTATCCTGGAGCAGTGGCAAAATGCACAACACAGCTGAAAAAAATTAGAATAAAAATTAGGCAAACTTTAAGTAAGTCTTTCTTTCCCTTCAAGAAGGTTAAAGATTTAATCTCCCTCCGAACCAAAGAAACGACTATTGTATTTTTCTTCGAACAAAAAATGTCAGGGTGATGGTTACGTACTCATCATGAAATGCTTGTATTCCTTTGTCTTGATCTAAGGACATGTTAGATTGGTTAATTAGCTGATGCTTTCTTTTTATTAGTAATATGCATTTGGATATGTTTCAAAACATGGAAGATTTTTTGTATGCTAAAAGAGGAAGGGAATAAAGAAAGTGGTAAAAATTAATATAACAATATTTGGTTGTTCAATAATTGTCCATGAATCCAGATTTCAAAGGACACTAGAGTTTGCTTAACATCAAAGCTCAAGAACCTTCATTCAGCAAGAGCTGCGGTTCAAAGGAAACAAGTGATACAAGTAAAATCTTCTTTTTAAAACTTACTTCTATTCATCCCTTTTAACACCAATCAAGATGTTTCCTTTGAATCTTTTAGTCTCAAATTTGGATAAAATATCACAAAATTCTCTTCATTGAGTGTGTACAGAAATTCTGGGTTTATAAATGTGTTTATTTTGTCTTCTAATTGTGTTCTTGCTGTACAGGACTTTGGTCCACTTTGTAATTGTTAGGTTGGGTGGAGATTTGTAGAGAACCCTGATGCAGAGACAGAAGCTGTGGTGGTTCCTTGCAGATTTAATTAGGAGTGGTGGCAACAGAAGAATAAAACAAAAAATAACTGATGAAGTAACACAGAAACCAGAACAAGGAGGTACACATGGTTTAAGTAGGGAATGAAGAGAATCCAGCAACCAATAACAGCAGAGGAGCAGTATAAATGCCAAACAGAGCAAAGAACGGAGTAATCAAATGATTGGGAGCAGGTGTGGACAGAAGGACCTAGAAGGTAGCTAGGGGAAGGAGACTGGCACAAAATGGAGGGGAAAAAAGCATCTACCTAGAAAACACAGAATAATATTAAACAAAGTGCAACTGAAAACTCAAAAAGAAAACTTAAACTGAAACAAAGAAATTACAGTAATGTATAAAGTGCTTTACAATTCAAATTTTATGGATTTAAAAATGTAAATTTGTTAATTGTTTTTATTTCAATAAGTCAGTCTTTAAAGCAATAGTACACCCAAAACATGATTAGCCTTCATTTTCTACTCACCTCCATGCTGAACAACACTCTGGAGAGCGCGTTCACGAGCCTACGGAAGCCGGCAGACCAACCCAGATGAAAGTGCGCACTCAGCTCGGCAAAGAACTCATGCTCTTCCTCAACACTGAAGTCCTCAGACATTTTTCTTTCGTTGTTTCTTTCTTTGCACAGGTAAACAGCACATTTCTTCTTCTACGCTTGCATTATCGGCAGAGCAGACGCTGAATGCGCACTTTCATCTGATTTGGTCTGCCGCGGTTTCCGTAGACTCGTGAACAAGCTTTTAGGAAATCCTATACACTACTGTCTATGCTCTAAAAACATTCTAAATGACTTCATTTTGAGTAAATTATGGACGCTACCCACTCAGGACACTTGGAATACATTGGACGAGCAGTATGGAGGAATATTGACACGTTTTTTGTGGACTTTTATGGACCTTTCTGCCTCGGGCGCTGGGGACCTCCATTATTTGAATGTCAGCAGACAGCAAGAAGCCTCCCAGATCTCCAGATGCATTTGAGATATCAAAAAAGTACTCCAGAGTGTTGTTCAGCATGGGGGTGAGTAGAAAATGAAGGCTAATCATGTTTTGGGTGTACTATTCCTTTAAGAAGAATTTATCTGTAATTAGAGAATTTGCTGTGGTACATATGCTGCTATTTTGACCTGTTCTACAGGACCTGTGCAGCTCATCTGGCTGTTAGAGACAGACATATTTCACAAATAGACTTGAATCAGATATATCTGATAAAATATGTAGGGAAGCTGTGCATGATGCTGCTATGCAATAGAGCCAGTGGGAATTACCAAAACCATGAGAAAAGCTTCTATTTGGGAAAGAACTGAGGATAGGGATGAAGGATAAGGACCTGATACATTCATTTAAATCAGTTCTACCCAGACACAGATGCATTTGTTCTCAAGACCAGGATTGGTAAATAGTGCTTAAGAGTGGGATTTAAACTGTCATTAGATATATTTCTATACTTTCTTATTGGGAAAAAACAAACTTTCAAATATTAAAAATAGAGTAAATGCTCAACAGTCTGTTGGACCTTTAACAATGTTTTACCTCAACATCTTAGGCATTTGGTAAGATCCTGCAGCTCCCAATGCTGTCATAAGTTTGAGCTCCACACAATCTAAATATCTCAAATGTTTTCCTTCTATTTTCATTTTAACCTCCCTTCCAGTAAAATGCTTTACTTCATTCTTTGTACCATGGCCTCTGCATCCGGAGGTAGACTGATATTAATAAATTATATAAATTCAAATGGGTTTTAACCTACAGTTTTTTTTTTTTTGTTTTTTTTTTGTTGCTTCTTTATATATATATAAATGAAGTTTATTTCTGGAATAAATGCACACATAAATAAAATCACCTGCACTACACTAGGAGTCAAACTACATTGCAGAAGTTTTTTTTACAAAGCAGAAGATTTAAAGTGAGACAGCAGATTTTGATAGTGAAATTAATTACAATATGCATGTGGGCGGCTGCAGAAAATGAGCTTCACTTGATTAATGTCATAGGGGATAGGAAAACATGTAAGATGTAAATGAGAAGACTGTTTGCACTCACAATGGTCTGTAAATATTGCTCAATATTTACGGAACACATCACTGGTTATAACACCAATAAAATTATCGTATACAAGACATGTCTGTTTGTCAAAATTCATGACAAAGTCTATCACAGTTTCAACTGTTTTCAGTAAAATATTTGTTTTATTAATCACCAGTAAAATAAATTATTAAATAAACAAATAAAAGCAATGCCAAGAAATCCACAGACACATAACATTCAAAAGAAAATCCCAATAAAATGTTTTGGGGTTTTTTTCAGATAATGGTACCTCTATTTGAATTGTCTGCATTGAATTAGACAAGAATTCATGGAAACACAATGAGACTTTATACCAGTAATGATGAATCCAGAAAATGAAGTAGTTCAACAGCAAAAGGTTTGGTAGCCGGTTTAGCTTGAATTTCATTTATATTAGAGTATTATATTTAAAAAAAACATGGTGCAAGAGACAAGGGCAAGTTTCCAGGCATATTAGGGATTAGAAAGATAAAAAGTTTGATTTTTAAAAACAAGATATACAATTTTCAAAGTGCTGCCCTCTCACTCATGCATGAAGATGACATGATAACAAGACCAAGTCGACAGCTACGAGATGGCATTTAAAAAAAAAAGAACTTGATTGCTCGGATGCAATCTCCTCTTTCAAAACCCTTAGAGGCTCTCTGGCGATAAGTGCCGTGATGAGCAGCTGTCATGGCTGATAGTGTGACTCAGACCCAGCACAAGAATGATGTCCTGGATGAATATCGTTAGCCCCGGTGGGACTGTGCTGTACCACTCCTCTGTTGCCTTTGAGTGTCTTGAACATAGAGGTCAGCATTTCATTTTACACAGATAAAAATCTATTACGGAACCTATCTCTTTCCACTTGCATTTAACCCACTGGGGAGGAGAAGCTATCCTCTAATTGTTTTTTCCTTGGCTGCAGAGTTGGCCTGGTTATGACAGAGCCAAGTCTATATTATTGCTCAATCGGTGACTGGGTCATTTAAACCCATTATTTAAACATTCATAATGTTCTTTTCGCATCCAGAGAAAAGTGTGTGTGTATGTAAAAGTGAACTGTGCATTAATAAAATTATTTTACTTTTATAGATACAGTATGCTGGACCTGCCAGCCACCTTTATCTGAGTCTCTATACTAGAAATGCTGTAAATCAGAAGCACAAAATGTGTGTATTTCAAAGGCAGTCTTTAAAAGCAATCATTTTCTCCTAGTAATTGACTAAAAAATATGAATGTATATATATGCAACGGTGTGTAAAACCCATTCTAGTTATTCCACTCATTTATATTATGTTCATATGAAGGAGAACACACCATAGAAACCTCTATCCAGTCATGCATAAAGAGTACATTGCAGTCCAAATGTCAAAAAAGATTTTTTTTTTTTTGCAAAATATAAGAAGATAAAAAAGTGAAACCTAAAAAAATGACTGAAGGTCATGCTGAACTCTAGTTCAAAAATCCAAAAAGCTCATTTTCACCACACATTAGTTCTTTGTGTAAAAAAAAAAAGAAAAAGAAAAAGAAAAAAAAAACAAGGACTAATATGACTGTGTTCAACTGCCTCTTTTTTCTCTATCTATGCTGGCTAAACAGTGGGATGCAATACATTCAAATAAAAAGAAAGAAAGAAAAATCTAACAAATGACAAAGATAAATTATGCACCGCATTGAAGTTCTGTACCTCTCTAGCTCAGTTTGCAGCCAGAAACTCACAACACCCAATAAGAGGATATTTGTTTGATAACACTTAAGCAGTACAAAACATTTAAAAAGGAAATGTGGCAGCTTAAGGGTCCCTCAGTTTGCTCTAAAATAACTAGAGTTATGTTTAAAAAGGGAGAGTATCGTATCCAAATGTGGGATATGGGTAAAACTAACGGACCGATTTTTTTGTAGAAAGATAATTACTATCTGCCATCCTTTGTGTTTGTTGGAGTTATTTGACATTAGAGCCAATTAGAAGCTGCAAACATAAATCATTTAACATACATATGTTGACATGTTTGGTTATGTCTGAATCTGAATGATAATACCAGAATGCAAAGAGTTATTTCTGCAACCTTATTTCAGCAATGTCACTAAAAAAGACTAATGACTTGATGAGGAAAGCGAGCACTGCAGAATTATTTTAAGTATTTTCTCCACTCTTTGCTAGAAGGTTTGGATGCTGTGAAAAAAATATGACAACTATTTATAACCCCATTTAAAATTTCTCTGACAAAATGAATAACAAACCCTCAGGCGGCAGTGCATTGAAATCAGACATGATTGTTTAGTGTAAATCTCTGCATGGGCACTTCTGAATGTAGGAGCCAGTGACAACAGTTTGCTGCTGCATCAACAAAAGTGAGTTAAAATGCAGTGGTGCTACAAACAGGGCTCTAAAATGGAAACACTTTTTCTGAGCCTGAAATTGCTTAAGATAGCAGAATGAAAAGCTCACCTGTGGTCAGGCAAATTGCAATTTGAAAATCTTTTTTACAAATTATGAATGCAGTTTCCTGTGGGATAAAGAGGTGAGGCACAGTCTTCAAAAGCCTCTCTCTGCAGTGTGTATGTGTTGGTGTGTGGCGGTAGAGTCTTTACAATCAAAAGAAATGCTGTTCAACATTGATAAATAAGAACAAGTTCTTATAACTCACATGCTAAAAGTTAATTATTGTTATCCGGAATTCAAACAGATAAAAGGTCTATAGAGTATAGAGTAAAAAAAAAAAACAACATAAAAATTGCTGACACAAAGACATTGAATAGAAATGTGTGGATAAATATAAATGTTACAGCAGTCTTTGGTATTTATCAATTTGTTAAGCATGTTAAAGTGCATCTAAACACATTCTATTAATTGAGTAATTGTTTTGTTCCATTGATGCCTATATAGAACCCAAGAGCGTGTTGTTGAGCCAAAATGGAGACTACAGCTAACACCCCTCTGGCATGAGAATGACTTCCCTCTCCAATGCAAATGTCACAAAGAGGCTTTGATCCACTCCTAATCGCTAAGTAATCACTTTCTTGTCTCATAATTCTGTGATGGTAAGAATAGATTTCGAAAATCTGATATGACTCTGCTTGGGAGATTATAGTTTTTCAAGATTTATTTGAAATTTAAAAATAAAACAGTAAGCCAGGAAAATACAGAAGCAGAAGCCAAGGATATTATTTAAAGGCTGCCCTGGGTGGCATTAGTTAAAATGCCATTATTTGATTAGATATACTGTTTCTTTACCTAGTGAGGTATAAATGTTACTTTCATTCTATTTTACTTGAAAGCCATTAATAAGCCATGCAATTAATAAACCACAACGCCCCCCCCCCCCTCCCCTCCCCACCATAAATGACAGGACTAGTATATCTTTTGAACTGCAGCATGTTTTAATTATACTGTGATGAGGTAAAATGAGTCAGCAGGGGAAGAACAATCAAGTGACCTCACAGAGAGTTTTTCCATATAATCATTTGTTCATTTGCCTCATTAATTAGATCCAGAGTATGCTTTTGATAGATGCCTCAAGAGCTCTGGGAGATGCTGACAATGGGGAGGCATTATACACTCCAGGCAGCATGGAGACAAAATATCCCATTGTCATCACAGTCACTAGAAGCAAAAGCTTTCAGACAGGAATAGCAATGATCTGTCCCTTTGTTTCCATTAGCATTTCAGGCTCACAAAAGAAACTCATCCTGCACTTTGGCGACATGAGGTGTGCAATTATCATTCCTTGTATAACAGGCTGCTTATTTGCCCCAGCGACATCCTTAACTAGAGAAGGTTGCAGTGCAGTGATCCATATCACCTTATCTGTTGTTCCCCCAAGGGACACCACATCCAGCATGGAGCAGCAGGCTAACAAAGTTGGGAGGTCTGTTCCAGAAAATGAAAAGGGGAATTACATTATGTATTTTTTAACCGAGGTAGAAGTTCAAATACATTACTGAAAGAGTAACAAATAAATATTATTTTAAATGATGTCTTATTTTTTTTACATACGTTGCTGTTTTTGTTTTGTTTTTTTAGGAAAATACATTTCTCAATATTTCACCCCTTGTAGAAATATTGTGACATCATGGTTCTGTAGTACTCTTGAAATTTACTAAAGTTGCAATTAAAGTGCTAGTAAATATGTTCCTACTTTGTCATTAAAAGAAATTTCAACATTCAAGGAATACAACAGCTTGCATAATTATTGTAAAAAAAGTAGAAATTTGTTGAAATTTGGTGTCAGGTAAACACTGGTTTCACGCCACTTCAAATCTTACACTAAGTTCTATTTTGGTTAACCTAATTAAATCCTGCGTTTTTTTTTTGTTTAACTACATTAGATATTTGATATATATTATTATATAAAGTTGCTTATTTTGATACACTTTAGATCACAGCTTGAAATTATGCCAAGAGACAAGTAAAGGCAATGCAACTGACACTTTCTTTCTCTGACACTAAAAGCCTGATCAGCATCGTAGACAGTGACCGTTAAGCCTTTCTGGCACAGACTGTAAAGTGTAGCACACTGAGTCGTGCTGATACTGGTCTGTGCTACTATTTATGGTGGTGAGTGACACTTTTAACCAGGCTGAAAAATATTCATGGAGACAGAATGGTAGATGGAGTGTCCATATGTGACAATAAAACACAGTAGATCACACCTAAGAGAGTACATTTTTGAAACTAGACTCTCACACCTGGGGACTAAACAGCAGGACGTTAGACATCCAAAAACCCCAGAGGAGTATGTTGTGCAAACCCGCACTGTGAGCTCTCTTGTGAAGTAAGGGATTTCAGTTGCCCAGGCAACCCTGTCTTGAAGAATTTGAACTCGGATTTAACATATGACGCCTCCTGTGTTTCTCTGCAGTCAAGCAACAGGATTACTGGCTAGAAAAGCACTCCAGTTTTCATGTGAGTATTCTGCAACATATCTTTGCCATTGAATTTGGCAGCTGCACATGACATGAAGAAGCTTAAATCTAGTGACACATTCCCTCAGGTAATACATTCTACATTTCTTGGCAGACAACGATGAGAAAAAAAAATCATTTGCATAGCTGCTATATCATGCTTAAACATTGTCAATACCCTCCCCTTTAATTTACAAATGTGGGCCTCAAGTTTATCTGAAAAAATGGCATGTTGTGAAAAATAGCTGAGTAGCAATAAGATCGGGTACCACTGTACTACAGAGCTTGTAAAAGTAGTGGGTTTGTGAAACCATAGGTTCAGTTTTTATTGTTTTTATTGATATAGCCACAACAAGCAATGCATAATTGAGAGCAGCAAAGAAAATGACATATATTTTATATCATGCACTATGATCTACATATTAGTTTAAGTGACATCTCATTCCTAATCCATAGGGGTTCAGTATGGTGTTTGTCCACTTGTTGCAGTTACAACAGCTTCAAATCTTCTGGGAACCTACAAGGTTTAGGAGTAAGTTCATGGGAATTTTTTTAAATCATCACAGAATGCCACTTACAAAGTTACGCACTGATGTCGGATGAGAAGGCCTGGCTGTCAGCCTCCACTCTAATTCATCCTAAAGGTTTTATATCAGGTTGATGTCAGTACTCTCTGCAGGCCAATCAAGTTTATTCACTCCACACTGTACTCTGTCATCCATGTCTTTATGAACCTAACTTTGTGCACTGGTGCACATGATGTTGGAGGAGAAAGGGGACAGATACAAACAGTTCTCACAAAGTTGGCAGCATGGAATCCTCCACATGTATGCTGCAGAATTCAGAGTTTTGTTCGCTGGCACTATGGCACCAAGCTTAGCTCCTTAAAAACAACCCCACATAATAATACTAGTTCCACGAAACTTTACCCTTGACACATTCCAAGATCCTTCAATTACATTTCCAGATGATCAGCAAAACTCATCACTCCAGAGAATGCGCCTTAACTACTCTAAAGTCTGGTGCTTCGCATTACACCTGCTGATGCATGGCTTGGATGTATCTGCTCGAACCCATTCCAGGAAGCGTACTCTGTGTGAACAGCAATAAAAGTATACTGAACCACCACCCGCATTGTCCTACTTAGCCAATCAACGTCACATATGCCTCCATCGCAGGTGCCTTACGATTTTTACCCTGCAGTAAAAAAGTAAGAGATTTTTACTCTGCAGTAAAAATGCACAGAAAGTGCACTTAAGAAAAGTCACTTTGATTAACCAAGTGTGTTGCATCAGATAACAAATAACGTAGCAGCAGTTCCAATAAACTGCGTTAAAACTAAAGTAGTTACTAATTCTTTTATTGTGTTACACAGTTTCTCCCAACATTGCTAAAGACCATTTGTAAAACGTACAATTTAAGACTTGTCAGGGATTCTCAACTGGATTTTACATCTGAACTTTAAAAGAGCAATTCTACCACATGAATCTGCTACAGTCTTCTGCTATTCCGCAGAAACAGCTGAGTAAGTCGGACTGCTTAAGTCTTTAATTCATGTTTGTTCTTTTAAAAGACTTCAATGATTATTAGTTGAATGCTGAATTTCACAGTCAAAAAGAGTAAGTGATTGAAAACAGTAAACCTTAATTCCAATAAGACTAAATAAATATCCTTTTGTGATTATATTTGCAATCTGTATCTGCAAGCTAGGATGGAAATTTGTATGCTTGTTTTTGTAGCAAACTACTTACTCTTGTTATTAACACCAAGAATTGTGACATGCTGTTTAAACATTTATTACATGCGTCAAGGAATTTTGGAGCATGAGCTTGAGTAATGACACTCTTCACTAAGTAATTAACTGTCATAGTAAGATTTTGGAGGCAGTTTGGAAGTACTGTCATCTTGCACACTGGTCAGGTTTAAATCGAAGACATGATGGTTGTGCTTGTCTGGTTCTGCACTTGCCTAGCATGAGCACTTCGATTTCAGACATGTGGGAACTATGTATTAGCAGCGTACCAGGTATATTAAGATCTTTTGCAGGCCATTGAGAAATTGTTTAGGGGAAATGGGACTAAATCCGAAAGATATATATATATATATATATATATATATATATATTTTTTTTTTTTTTTTTATTTATTTATTTTTTTTTTTTGATTGATTTTTTTCTTTACCTTCATTTCTATCAACTACTTTGAGATGGCTGCAACACTGTAGCCATTGATGAAAGTTGTGGTACTACAGCTGTCAAATAAATATTCTATATGCACTGCTACCATAAAAAATAAATAATTTAAAGCTCTTAAACTTAAGATGTTGTGTTAAAGAAGTGTGAATGTGAAATCTTAATGTGATAACTTTCAAACGAAGGGAAAATATAAAGATTGAGTAAATGCAATAAAAAATATTAGAACATTTAAGAAACATATTTAAGAACCCATGTCAAGAGTCGTGTATCTTCTAAAACAAACAAATAGTCTAGTTGTGTCTTTGTCAAATGTTTTACTAAAAGGAAATATATAAACACTATATTTATTCACATCACTTTTTTGTGGAGGTTCTCCACAAATGTGTTGTGAAGTGAAATTATTTAATTTAACCTGGAAAGTATCCATAGTTTTCACTATGGTACACAGATTACATGAATGCATTACAATTAAGCATGGCTTTCTTTTGCTATTGCTCTCTCTGCATATCTGAACATAAATGTCAGACTAGGCAAAAAAATTTATAAACTAGCATCAATGATTATTTTAATTTAACAATAACTGTAAAGCTAAAACAAAATAAAAGCTTTATCAGTGCAAAGACTTTAGTATTTTAGCTCTGATTACAAGAACATAGTTGAAGTGATATTTAGCAGCAGGTGAGAAGTCACTTTTCCATGAATCTACAGTCTCTCTGTGCTTCAGCTTCAATATTTACGGCCAATCAAGTCAATAAAACTCACAGTAGGAAACATCCTACACATGCCCCGATTCACTCCTCAGCGTATTGATGCTGCCACAACAGTTGTCCTTCAGAACATAGACAGATGTAGAGGTAAACAATTTAGGTAAACAAGTGGATAAGTAGAGATTGTACACATTTATAATTCAAAGAGACGCTCTAAAGATTGACGCAACTGGAACATTTCTATGGCATCCACCTAATTCCTAAACACAAATGCCTCTCTGAGGATGAGAATAGGAAATCTTATTACCTGATACAGTCTTAACTCGATTTATTTAGATGGAACAAACAAAAATAAATGTTTATATTAAGAGTTGAAAAATTGCAAAGTCAATTCTAGTATGTAAACGGGTAAACAGTTATTATCCTAATTAGAATCACATTTTGCAAAGTGATACTATATATATTACTTCCTATGATGCTCATATAAAAGGTATAATGGTAAATTAATTTGTCTGACTTAAACTACAAAAATCAGGAGAGAAGTGTTTGAATCAACATAGAGCAAGGATTAATCTATAAGCACATTTTAATTAATTCAATGATTTGATTAAAAAGACAAAGCTAGCTATTGTGGTTTATTCAGGATAGTAGCTCAAATAGCAGGCAAGCTTTGGTTAAATTTAGAAAAGGTTTTAGGGAAGATATTTATGTTGCGACAAGGATCCCAGAGAAGTTTAGTCACAGGACGACAAAGGGATTCTATAAAGAGCAGAGCTGAGGATTGGTTCGGTGGGAAGAAGAAAAGAGATGCCTGAGCCTGTGATTAAAATTAAACTTTGCACATATGCACTCAACAAGCAAGACACCACTTGCTCCTGTGCCGTCAGCTTAGCACACCTGGGTGCCCACTGGGAGAAGCTTCATATGCACCTATTAATTAGAATGACACAAATTAAAACAAGCGTGTGATGCACTGCCTTTCTAAAGCTCTTCTTCCATAGAGCCATTACATTAGTATCCCACTATCAAAACATCCATCATTACTTTTTATAATGCTGTTATTCATAGAAGACAGCTTATTGGCATTACATATTTTTATGCTTAATCTGCTGTCTGCCAGTTCACCAACTCTCTAAAGCGGCCATGGGGCTTGTAGTGCAATATAGAGTATCAAAGAGGCTCTCATTTATTTGCTCTTAAAACATTGCCGACATTACCACATCCATTACTGTGGACTGCTCACATTCTCTCTCGTTTGCACTTCTTGTCTCCATCTGTAAACTTGAGTAAAACAAAACAAGAGCATTATAAGAGGATCTGTTTGTAAACTATTCTGATCATAGAGCTTGTGGGAAGCATAACAAATTAAGGGTCTGTAAGTGTTTAATGTTACTTTTTTTGTATTATTATTCATATCATTATTTCTGTTTTCTTCATTGAATCTACATTTCGCTTGTTGCTGACTTACACTAACATAATGGTGCTTTTATGCACATTATATAATCCTCTTATATTAATAAAAGTATTTTTTTCTTTTTTACAGGTAATGTCATTCATTTTACAATGACAGAAATGATTAAAATAGTGCAAATGTGAAAAAAAATTATTTGAATGAACAAAAAATAAAAGTTTTCAATTTAATATTTTATGTTTTGCCAAAGATAACATTAACCTAATGGGAGCCATGAAATGCCTGGAAGCTTGAGACAGTAACATTTTTGTTTTATATGAATACAACAGTAACTTTCATCACTCAGATTGCATGGAGTAGACCCCTGTCGACCAACCAAACACTGACTTTCAACTATTTTAGCACTTTTATTTTGGGTGAAGTTTTTAACTTTGCAGATGTTACAATAGAAAGCCCACAAACTATTGTTATGATTGGACTCCAACATAATCAGTAAAGGGAAGTTACCAGAAAGGAAATCACAAACCATAAGTTTGCACAGAGACATGTGAGTAAGCCAGAAAGATGTAAAAAAATAAAAAAATAAAAAAATAAATAAAAAAGATTTGGAAAAGGTTTTATTTTTAGATTTACAAGTGTTTGGACTTTTTGTACTGCTGAGCTTCAGTTTTTAATTTTTGAAAATGTTCCCCTCTGCATGCTCCTTTGAGACTACTGAATTCCTCAATGAAAACATTGCTGAAATAATAATAATAATAGCATACACATCATTACATCTTGCAAAAAGAACAACTGCATTTGCATGCAGCTGCTTATCTTTAAATAAAATTGGCCCTATCATGCTTATATTCAAGCTGTAACATTTCCAGACTAAAATATTTAGTTAAAAAGAATAAATGTTTTTTCATATTTTCTTTTTTCATGATCCCACAGAGTAATTTTTTTGTAAGTTTTGTGCTATATTTATTCTAGTATGAGTTATAAGGCTATGATGTCTGTAATGTAATCAATGCTGGTGATTACTTCAAGAGAAAAAACAAACTGCATCTCTGGATTATTTTGAAATCCAAGGTTTGGTTTGCATCACTACAGTCGTTTGTCTGATATAAGTATATTTCTGGTTTTAGAGAATATTTCTCAAAAAGAATACCACATCATAGTGAGGTGACAACAGGGTTGCCATCCAGTATGAGGGCTAAAGATAAATAAAGACTCTCTGACGTCAACTGCATAGGAACTATTGACCCAAGACTCCCTTCAGCAGCTCAATTTAAAAAAATCAATATCCTTAATATTCTAAGATAAAACAGCAGTGGAGTCGGTCAACTAAAGAACCTCATAAAAACGGGGAAATATCTGACCTAAAAGTTTAAAAGATGGGAAACTGTGTAGCCGTTGGCTAAAGAAAGCTAGAGAAAGTGTTATTTTTCTGCAGATCCTCTTTATAACAGAGTAAAGACATCAAAATAAATCCCTGGTTTCTTTATGAAAAGAAGTAGAAGAAAATAATTTTCACATCTGAAGTTTCGGATCTATCAAAACAAAGTTTTCGCAGGTTTAGTTTGAAAGCCTTTGCACAACAACGATCCTTTCAACTTCAGTACATCTTCTGACATGCTAACTAAAAGTTCTTTCCTCAAAGAGACACGTCACAAACCTGCATGCCAAATGAAGATGTTGAAATATTTAGCTTATTCAACCTATAATGTCATTTTTCGTATTTTAAACAGCAAGGATTCACCAGGTAAGATCACCTCATGGTCCATTTCAGTAGGAAATAAAATAAGGAGTCAACAGTGTTTAGTTAAATGAAGGGCAGAGATTAAAGAAACTTTGGCAGCCAAGTGTGGGTAATTGATTTATAATTCATCAGCAGTTGTGCTGAGCCGCAGACCCCAGAGACACGGGGCAAATCTTTCTTACAACCTCCTTACTTTCCTCTTGGGAAGACAGGCAGCTCAATTCTCAAAGTGGTTACTTAAAGCACAAATATTCATAGACACTGCAGCAGGTTGACAAGATTCAGGCAAAACGAAGCACTATGATGCAGATCCAGCTTGATTAAATGAATTTGTCACAGCAGGGAAAGTGATCTATGGTGTTAAGGGGAATGTGCAAAGCTCCATAAATCTCTATATGTCCTACCTTGAAAGGTCAGCATTTGGAAAGATAAGTACAGATACAACACAAACATAGAAAAAATGAAAAGCGGGGAAAAGTCCAGACAAAATTCCTGGCTAAGCAATAACAATCTGCCCATTAGTGAACACATTCTTGTTTAGGTTGCAGGAGTGAAACTGTGGTAAATGTCACCAAAGTCAGGTGCTGTATAGCTGTTACCATCAAACCTTGTGTACCATTATTACTGAGTTAACTCAAGAAAAGTAAGCCTTACTGAATACACCAAAGAATTTCAATAATTGTACCTTATACAAGTTACATGGGGCCACTGGCTAATCATTGGAGGAACAGAAACATAAAAACAACAAATGTTAAAATTGACAAAATGTCGATTCATTCATTAGAAATGGCCAATTATAAACAGGTAATGTGGAATGGCATATAGGCTCCAATAGACTGCATCCCTGACATGTTTCACTACAATGGTGATGATATGCAATCACTATGGATTTTAATTCGTTGGATTTTGCCAGTTACGTTTCAAAGAACCCTTTGCCAATCATTACTTCATTTATTTTAGCACAGTTGTGTCTGTTACTTATTCAATTTGCTAGCTCAGGTATTTTAACATTTAGAAGTAAAAAGCAAGTTTGTGCCACTTGTCTGTTCAGAAGAGATGTAACTATATCAAATTTGCATTTTACCCAACAACAACACCTCCCCAACCCCCATTTGGTAAAACCCACAACCCTGCAATTAGAGCAGTAGAAATACAATACATCAAGAGGGATAAGTAAAGTAATTTTTATCAGACCTCACTGATTATTTGCTTTTTTGGAGAAACTCATTGGTGAGTTGGTTGTCTAAAGCAACATAAGTGATTATAGAAAACAAGATTCTATATTTTATGAAAAATACACAGTGTAAATTACATTTTTGTGTCAACAATTAGAAACTACAACTACCCAAAGACAGCTTTTAAATCTTTCACTGACATAAATTTAGACACATATCTGAATGACTTTGAATATGTTTTGACTAATTATTTGCAAAAACACACTGGGTTTACAAAGATGTAGCAGCAAAGACTACTTCTGCTTTCCTATGCAAGTGCTTCTCTCTCATGAAATGGAACAAATGTCCTTACTCTGAAGTGTAATGATTGGGAGACATTTAAGAAATATTTGTTTTGGCAGATCTTCAAAGCAAGCCAGTTTTTCTATTCTTGTGCACATAAAGTTCTGTATCCTCATATAACACAAATTTAATTATTAGTGGCACTTACATAGTTGGGATTTAAATGACTGTTGAATCGACAGCTGTGAACAATTAGGGATTTATGGCGATGACCATCATATGGTGAAATCAAATTCCCAGCAGCAATGAGTCCCTTACAGCCGGCTCAAATAACTGCTGTCTATTAAAAACTGTAGCATGACAGTACAAGGGTGCTCACTAATACAACCATAATGTTGTGATGTGGCTTCTGGTATTGACTGATCACACATGGCTGCTTTTCTAATGCTACAATAAACATGCGAGATAGCTTTTGGTATTGACTGTATGGGTGGAAATAACAGATATGGATGATGTAAAACCCATCTAGTGCTTAATGGATTTGAAAGCATACTCACCTTGTACCAAACAATTTCTCGCAGCCTTCCATCAGTTTTGAAGTTACACTTGAGTGTTACAGTCTCACCCACAACTACAGGAGGCAGGGGCTCTATGGTAACTGTCAAATATCCTGAAAGAAAAACACAGAAAATAACTGTTTAAAAAAATTGACATGCAAGAAAAACAACTTTACATGAACAAATATTTAAAAGTATATATAACAGTAAGGAAAAGAAATATGTAAAGACTGTACATTGAATTTTTAAGATGACCTCTAGCGTGCCTTAATTTTGTATGGGGGAAAAAAAACAAAAACATAAATGATCACTGAGCAAATATAATACATGCAATCAAAACCCACTCTCCCACATGGGTTTTAAATTGCTTAGTAGGTGCCACTTAAGAAACATTAACTCAGCAAGTAAAGCTTTTATTTATAGAGGCCATGCACAATTTTATCATCATTCTCATCTATGTAAAGAAATGCATTTAGATCTCTCAAAATGGTCACCTAATCCCTATAAAAGTTTCTTAAACTCAGAAATTTTATTTATTTAAAAAAACATATATATTTCTTTTCACAAGCCATATCTGTATCTAAAATAAAATTATCTACAAATACTAAAAAGTGTTGCTAATGTACATGGAAATAATACAGAATATATATACATTGAATACAGGACAATCTTTAAAAATGTTTGCTACACTCATTTAAATCTTTTCTTAAAAGGTGAAATTGGTACAAAGTTTCAGACTCATCATGATGTGACCTATGAGGTGTAAGGAGGGGTCGAAGGTAAAAAATTTTTATAAATAAATATACACAATAAACCTAACTAAATGACGATTATTTTAATAATAGATTGAATATAAATGATCTGATTCATTGATTCATTTCTTGATTTCCTATCACTACTCAGTCTAGTGCATCAGTAAACACCTATGTCTCCTACAACAGTCTACAGAACTGTGGATAACTGGCATTAAAAAAACAACAAAAAAAACAAGCACATCAGCTAGGGACATGCAACTAAAATGTTTTGTCAGTGTGGTTAGGTTTATTTAGTTGGCATTTGGTTTACACTAAGTAACAACGTATGATTATTTGTACATCCATGTTTTATAGCCAATTAATCTTTGTCTGGTCATAATTTAAAGGCAAAAGTAGGACTACAGGATCCACAGATGCACCTAATAAAAAAAAAAAAACTAATAATAAAAAAGAAATCTTCATAGAAACAAACCAACCAGGATTTAAACACAGAATCATTTTCCTGCAAGACAACATTGTTAACAACTGTCTCACTTTTTAGCTCTCTGCATTCTCAATAATTAAAAAAAAAGAAACAGAAAAAAAAAAAATCTAATCAAAATGTGATCCCCAACTCTTTATCAAAGGAAAAAACAGCTTACTCCTAGTTGGAAACTAGCAGATACAGTGTCTAAACCCTAAACATATACAGTTAATATAACAAAGGAAACAGAAGATAAGATCTTGCAAAGTGCAGCAGGGGAGTACAAAGGCAATTAACTTGTGATAATAGGTAGACCCAAGAGAAAACAAACATGTCCTTAAAGTAGTGCTGCCTGAGCAAAAACCTGGGAAGTTGTGAGGAAAATGTTCTTTCTATCTAGTCATATCTGAGTGAGCCAGCATGTGGCCTTATTTCACTTCTAATAAAAAAAACAACCCCTTCGCTGCATGATAACAGTTTAATACATTTCTTACTAGAAAATAAGAATATTTCATCTAGCAAAACGGATATCTGTGGATCACAGCTAAAGTTATGACTCAGTATAGAAATAATATAAAATATATTGACTAGAATTTTTGCATACATTTTTCGGTTGGGTTAAAATTTGATTGTAAACACCGGAGACTCTAAAAACGATCAACAATTTCACTTTTACAAAACATTCTTTGACCTCTCCACCAAGGATAGGAGAAACATATCATAACAGAATGCTTTCATTAAAACAGACATGTAGCTGCCACTCATAACAACTCTGCAATTTCCTGTGACTCATTCCTCTAAGGCATGAGGGGAAACCAACCACAGGACCAACATACCTCAGGACCCCAAACCACTCTGAAAGACTTTTTCTTCATCATGTCACTTTATGGAGAAAAAAAAAGACAGTGTGCAGTTCTCAAGAGCTTTTAACTGGTGATTGTTTTTGGGGGAAATTCTAAACACAGTAATAATAATAATGATAATAAAAATAATTGAACTTTATTGATCTCCTATAGGAGAAATATACAACTGCATTTTACCCATCCCCTTGGGGAGCAGTGGGCTGCCAGTACCTCGAACGTACAAGTTGCTAAAGTACCTAATATTTCCCCCAAATCCAGGTCCAGCTGTTTTTTTCATTCACATGCCCTTGGGATCATTCACCACCTCTTATAATTGAAGAAAGGAAAAATAAAGTTTGACATTGTTGTTTAAAAAAAAAACAGGTCGGGTCACTAATAACTGTTTGTGTCAGTAAACTCATGAGAAGCAATTGTAAATCTACTTAGTCGTTAATAGGAAAAAAAGAAGGCTGAACCTCTATAAGTACGCAGTAACATTCACATTGATTTATTCTTCTACATAAAAAAAGAGCAAAACACTTTTATGATTTTTTAAGAAACCACCATTAATCTTGTGCTTGTGTCTTGTAATATATAAACCGCATTGTTTCTGCATCATAAAAATGACACTGGCGCTTAAATACTGCACCAAATTAACTGTTGTTCACTCCTCTCAATGCACCAGAAAACAACAAACCACCTCTGCTGACTGTTTCCTACAAAACCCTTTTGCTCCCTTTCTCCCTTTCTGTCTTGCTCCATGTAGTGACCTTTGACAAACATCCACTTTGAAAAGCACCATTCTCAAACTACCCTTATTTCTGTACACACTTCGCTTTGTTTTCATATTTCAGGCATTAATTCTTTCACAGAAACATTAAGAAAGGTCCTCTAAACCTACTTTTAGAAGATAATTACATAACTTTGGTAGTCTAACACATAATTCCAATTAAGTAAATAAAAATAACACAACTGGGGAAAGCTACATTTTCTGTGTTCTTACCGACATCTTAAAGGCACAGTGGATGATTTTTTGTGAACTTTTGAAAGCCCGCCCTCTCCACTTAAACAAAAAAGTGCAAATGCACAACCCTGTACCCAATCCCAAGAGGGAACACCTATTTCAATCTGAAAAACTCACACAAAGAGAAAAGACAATTAGGAGAAATGTATTGATACAATTACTTGGTCCTGGGCGCTCAGACCTCGGCAGGAAACATAGCACTTAGTTTTGATAGATATGCATGAACAAGAGCAAAGAGTAGGGCTGTCCCCCCCCCCAGGCCTGAATCTGGTGGTGGAGTGGAGATAGATGAACTTGGTCAGTCTGTAGACTGCTGGTTAGCGAGACGGTATGCTGAGCTTTATGGGGAGATCCAGTGAATTGCATGAGCTGATACTAGAGGTTGACTCAGGGACCTGGAAGTTGGAAGTCCAGTTGGAAAACACAGAGAACCTGTCCATGATGAGCAAGCATGAAGCGACAGTGGAGAGGAAAAACTCCCTTTTGGGAAGAAACCTCTGGCAGAACCAGGCTCAACATGGCGGTCTTCTGTCGGACCGGTTAAGATGAGACAAGGAACACAGTAAGAGTCCAGGAGAAATGACATTCTGATTAAGGTTTAGCTGCGAAGGTAAAGGAGGGGCTGAAGGTGGGTTGAAACGGTCTCATCTGAATGAAGTCACAGCGCATCCGCCGCCTGCGCACAGGAGAAGACAGGTGCGTATCAGAGGCCTTTTAAGATGAGCTTTGGATGCTGATTGGCTTTTTTGGAGGAGTGGTTCAAAGCTGATTGGCTGTGTCCCAGGTGGAACAATGAGTTTCTTCAGTTGAATTTCTGCGTAGGCTTCATTAGACGTGTGTGTGTCAGTCTCACCACCAGTAAGTGAAAATGGGAACAAGCACGTACAGTAGGACAACCTAACGTTAACATATCAACGGAATGATTGACAGTTATTGAAGACCAACTAGTTTGATGATCCAACCGAAAAAAGAACGTCTTCAACTAAACCTTTACTATACATCCATGCCACAAATCAGCACTTGCTTTGTGTCAAGGAGGTCCTTTTTCCACAGTCAAACTGAATGGATAAACTGCATATCATTAATAGAGCTTTAGGAAAATCCCCCCTACTGATTACAAACCCAAAAGTAGGAGAAGTCTGATTTAATGAATCCCTTTTTAAAAGCTATCTTGTGACATCATGGAACAGCATGCCTACAAAAAAAAAAAAGAAAAGCGATGCCAACTGCTCTTTTTGAACATTGGTACTCATCAGTACAGTACAAAACTGTGTTTATGCTTCAAGGGATGGACACCAGTGTTCAGTTTAGTGAGAAAGCATTCATTCCACTTTCCAGCTGGTGGTTTTCTTCTATGGTTGGGGGCATTGTGAAAAATTCCTTGAGTATGTAGCACAGTGTAAAACACACAATTACAGATAAATGCTTCTGAGCTTGTAGTGAAGGAGGGGGATATTTTTTAAACAGTGAATTACACAGAGTATACACTTGTACCAGGGAAGTTCACATTTCAAGAATCTCAATAACAGACAGCAATAGTTATTATATGCACATATAGAAACATGAGGGCTAAATTCCCACGCATTCCATTTAGTACCATCCAAATGACGACATTAATTAGAGTAATTTATTTGCTTGGTTTCTCTTGAAAGTGCTCTGACAGACCAATAAGTCCTGTTATGTTGGATACTTCTCTTAAAATATTCTTTAAGTACAGCCAATAATTGTTTAGGTCAGAAGTAATTCATTTTGAGCATGAAACATGCTGGAAAGAGCAGTGAGAAATGTTTTATATAGGTAATAACTCATTTGAGCCAGGATAAATTTAAATCAACATCCAAGCCTTTCCCCAACTGAAGCCAAGGAAGCTTTTCAACTGCGATACATCAGATTTAGTTTAAATTACTAATGTTCTTCTGCTTACCATAAAATATAAAACATGGCAACTGGTGGTTTGTGACACAATAGAAACCCCATAATCTGACTGATTAAAATGAACAGCAAGTCAGCTTGTCTGACTTATACATAAAAAATAGATCATCTTTCTATAGATAAAGGTAGTGTAAGCCCCCTGGGATGATTTTGCATTTGAATGATTAAGAGTTCTAAAATAATACAGTCAACTATTTTTTTTATTATTTATAACCTAATTAAAAGTAACTCAGACAACAAAAAATATATCTTTATTGCTTTTAAATTAATTTGACATGCAGTTCCAATTCTGTGACAATTTCACGTGTGATTATTTTATTTGACTCAGCTGGGGTGCTTTTGGCTTTCCATGCCTGGTGTAGTGCTACTTACTTGCATTTTAGGCTTCCCTTTTTGGGACCTGTTTAGATTTTCCAAATGCAATAGGACAAAACATTAGTAGCAGTGGATATTCTACAGTTACTTTTTATCCAGGACCAATCACCTCCTGCCACATACCTGCTGTGCAGAGGCAACACTAAGGGCACAATTTATTAATATAAATGTGGAGTAAGTTATGTAACAGCAAAGCCATTACCTGTCAGTTTCCATACGTTACCTATCCGGCCAGTTTAAATTATTACTTTCATTTGTGTAGATATAAAACATGTCTCTGACAGACACCTACATGTTTGTTAGCTCTATTAGAGTAAAGGACACAGAAGTTCATCTGTAGAAAACAGTGTAGCAAGAGAGAAAATCAAAGTTAGACTATACTTGCGGTCTAAAAGTATGTTTCTCAGCTGACAGAAGCGGTACAGTTTCTTTATGCCAAAGTGACTGACCGTCTGTCAGAGCCAGAGCAGAGGGACACATTAAAGCTGCATAGCAAACCAAGCATTTTTTTTTTACTTTACTGGAGTGTAATGATGAACTCAAAGTCAGAGGTTATGTCAGTGAGAAAATAAACAGAGGGCCTTTAGTGTGTTTGTATGATGTATTTTGTTTAGTTAGTTTTTTGCCTTACAAATATATCTATTTCGAAACAAATACTATGTTGCATAATATGAGGATCTAGTTCAAATTCTGTGACATAAATACCAATTTAATCCCACATCATCAATGTCAACTGCTTCTGTTACACCCATAAACTGTCTAATCTAAAAGCAAGGAAGGCAATAATCTATCAAAACATCCAAAACTGTACTTTTTTGTTCTTTGTTGTCCTATCTTTCATCAAACCAAGTTGCAACCAACCTTGTCCAAAATTTATAAAATAAGACATCTGCTTTTTACGTTGGTTAATTAATTGACAAACATAATAGAGAGTCTGTATGGATTCAGAAAAAACAAAACAAAAAGTGCCATTGCTCTAATAGACTCCATAGAAGAAATAACAAATAGATATTGGTATATGTCATGACCTGAAGAAAGGATTCCATACCATGACTAAAAACATTTTAGCTTAGCTACGTTATTGCTAAGGCATCATGGCGAATGTGTTGAAAAAGGTTAAGAGTTAAAAGAGACCCAGGCCAACTGTGGCTGCAATGTAGCTTGTCATTATCAATGAGCAATTGTGTGCATGAATGGATGACAAGATTTAGTGCAAAAGCATTTACAACTAATAACTCAGAATGCATGAAAATTACACCGGTAAAATGTTTAGCAATATAGACATCATTGGATAGCTCAGATTCTACTAAATTCAACCGGCAAGTTAATTTTATGCAACCGTTGTTCATTATGCAAAAAAATGTGATAAAGATTATTTCAGACTGGGACCCCAGATGCAACTGTTGAAGCAATCCCCTTCTCTAGTACAACGATGGGGCACAGTTCTTTGCTTGGTGCTTTAATTTTACAGCAATTCTTCACAAGAAAGGACCAGCCATACTCCACAAAATGGGACAGATTTGTTTCATACTCCTAAAACTGTAAGAAGAAAATTATTTCATTTTGTTCCTGCAGTATTGTCGTGGGGGTTCTTGACTTTTATCTTAACAAACCACCTAGGAAAACCGTTTCTCAGGGTGTCAGAAATTAGTGTAGATTGTCTTTCCGGAGTGTGGTGTAAGCTGAAACGGACAGGACTCTCTATTAGTTTGGCAGCAGAGTTTCTTGTTAAATATGAAAAGTAAAAGGCAAAACAAATATTTTTTTTTAGTTCTAGACACTTTCTTCACTAACGGAATATGTTACAAGCATAAGAATGCATGTGATAACCGTAGGGGGAAAAATACTTCTAACAAGAGCAAGCCTCAGGCAGGACCTGATTTAGTGGGAATGGCCATCCAATAGTACAAGGACAAATTTCTGTTTTAGTAAAACTTAATAGCTTAATAGCATTGAGATAGACAAAGCTAAATGTCTAATCTCTGCTGTCGTACGGTCTCTGCTGAAAAAAAACGTGATGAAAAAAAAGAGATAAGATATTTGCAGAAATAGTTTCTGGAGCTCCTTTTTCATAGTAAAGGATAGAGTTAGACAAAGAAAGACAGGGCAAGAAGTGTCACCTTTAATGAGAGAACATTAGGTTATTGGCAACAGTTACATAGACAGTAGCACCCTGGAGAAAAGAGATTGAAGGTTGACAGAATGCAAGGCCAGCCTTAACTTCTATTAAAAAAACAAAAGAAAAAGAGAAGATTATGGCAGCAATACCTGCAGATTATGTATTACAGGAGAGTAGTAGAAAGAAAATGCTCAAATATATTTGCTGTATTTGTGATTAAGAGATTTTGATTAAGTTAAAATGCGATAATAAAACATATCCAAACATGCAGGTAACATAGCAAAATACTGGTATTTAATCCAACATATTGAAGCATAAATTCTTTATAGTCATGGTTCCCACAGACAAATAAACCATATATGTTACAATAACATAAGCATAAGCCTTTCCCTGTGTGAATAAAAACATCTGCTCAGCAAGTATATTATTTTGCAGTCTAAGTATCAAAAAGCACAGCATGACTCTTGTAGAGCGAGTTGAACCAACCTTCTTTGTGTCACGGACAGCTTCTATTACAGGGAAGATGGGTTGAGGAAAATGTTTATGAAGGTGCTGCGTTCTTGATCTGTGCTAGTCAGCTTCCTCACAAAATCATTTCGGAATTATTTCTTTTTCTATAAAGCTTTGTAAGATCTCTTTTTTGCTGATTTTTTTATGTATAAATTCTTAAAAACCACATATATTCATGGTGCTGAATTTCAAAATATCACTAAACATATATGCAAAGAAGTGTGAAGTGGTCTGAAAGTGTAGGGCATTTAATTGGCTCATATTAGCAAGTTTTGGAGGCAGACAAAGCCTTCAGTTTGTCGTAATCCATCACAACTCTGTTGGAACAACATCTAATGAGGGCTGCAAGCTAATATTTTTGGCATTAATAACAGCAATTTGCCAAGATGCAGTGAGAAAACAAAACATGCACAATGATGGACGGACTCAGAAATGCACCTGTAATTAAAGACCTATCTTCGCTTAGATTTTAATGCGTTTATAGCATGAGAAAACGTGGCTGTGTTTCTCAGCTCTCCTTCCCAGCAATGCCTCTCAACTATGTCTGCAAAGAAATCCAATTTTAGTGTCATGACAAAATTCTAGACTCTATCACTTTCAAAATCATAAGATAACTGTTGTGAATAAATGTTATATTCAATGCCCAGCCAGCCTTGAGGCCATATTATGTTGTGATACTTGAAGATGTTTGTTGCCCAACCCAGTAGGGGTGGTAAATATCTAATTTAATCAGATATTATTCAGGCTGTCATATAATGTCTATGAACACACACCCTATTAGCTGTGTGTTAGAACAATAAATGAAAAGGTGATTTGAGCTCAAATTATGGTCAAACAGATAATTCTGCAAATATATATGGAAAATACATAAATTAGGGGTGGAACGGCTCACAAAATCCACGGTTCGGTTCGGTTCATGGTTTCGTGGTCCCGGTTTTCGGATCGGTTCAGTATATGTTGATTGTTAGGAAAATCTCTAAGATGACATATTGGTCGTGTTGCTGTTAGCATAAACAACACGTGTTGCACAATGCTTGCACATTGTAGCACTTTTATCCACAACTTTCTTTCCGCCGTCATCGTAGGTCACTCTAAATGCAAACTGGGCCCATACAGCAGACCTATAAAGTGCTGCTGGCGCGTCTTCCAATTCCTTTTCTTTCCCACTCGCCACACCCACACAATTCTCTACAACAACTGATTTTTTTCTGCTACACCCGGCTACGCTGCTTCGCTTCTTCTTCTTGTTTACTACTGGTGGTAGGCTTTGGTCGCAGTACCGCCACCTTCTGCTCTGGAGTGTACACGCTTCGCCTATGAGAAAAAGGAGCAGCGCATGAACCGAATGCAACACACATGAATCAAACCGAGACAGTCGAACCGAACGTTTCGGATGGTTTTCATAAACCGTTGCATCCCTAATCTAAATGGTACTTTGTTCCATGCGGCCAACACCAAGGGAACAGTTTCCTCAGGATACATTCCCCTGGAGTACGGCTTTGTACGTTTTGAAACTCAGAGAAATGTGTTGCAAAAAGTCTGTTTTGAAGCAGTTTGGTTCTGAAAAGTCAACCATCATGACTTATCCTTGGTCATTCTTGGGATCTGCATGGCACCATGGTGTTGTCCTCTTCCAATGTGAACCCCCCAGGCAGCTTCACGAAAAGAGAGAGACGTCCCCTATGATATGGTTTTTTACTGTTTTCAGCTCCATGGGGGGTCATGGCACACCTCTGTTGGAGGGGTCCTGTGGAGGTAGTTGGCTGATAGGGGGTTGCAGAACAGAGAAGAGAGGTCTCACAGCTGTTTTATGCGCAAAACTGCATCCTCTTCTCCAGTGATCATGTTAAGATGAAACATGGACATTGGTTCTCAATGTCCAAAATTATTATTATGCTTTATGGCACAACATATACTAGAAGGACTGTTTTCTTCAAAATGTGAAAAAGGACACAGACAAACTCTCACTGTGTTTATTACATAATGGAAAACTACTTTTAAAGGAGACCTACTCTGTCATACTTCTAGTTAAACAACTAAAATCAGGTCTATGGGCTATGCAGCAATTGTTCATTTTATTTTTATCACCAAAATCAATCTCATATAACAAAATTTTAACTCCTTATTTCTGATATTTTGAACTCCTTCTGTAATAAGGTCTTTCATGGCTTTGTCACTAGTATGCAAATAAGATGCAGCTGGCCGCGTCCCCTCAATACATGATCTATATTTGCACTTTACTAACAGGAAAATAGCTGCAGACAGAAGCAAAATGGTAGAGTTATTCTTCTTTAACATTGAGTCTGTCAGAAACAGCGGAAATGAGCCTCCTAGAAAACCAGGAAGGATGCAACAATGGTTTCTAAAGGGTAAGTAAGCAGCCAATTGTTAAATTAGCTTGTACAAAAATAAAAACCATAATTAAGCCAAACAGGGATTTTATATATATATATATATATATATATATATATATATATATATATATACAAGTAAAAAAAAGTATTTACATCTCCATCATTTGCAAACTTGCAACGAACAGAGGGGATAAAAATCTGCCCCAGTCAGTCTGAGTCAAGTCTTTTGGCAGGCAACAAAATGTTGTCTTTTTTGGAAGTCATTGTATATTGCAGGTCCAGTTGATGTAACAGGTATTTGACATCGCTCATTTTCCAGAAAGCAACAAAAAAAATTAATCCATTGCCAAAAAAACAGGTTGGATATTTACATTTAGACTGTTTCTAAAAGCAGTGGAGACCCATATGGAAGTGCAAAAAAATTCTAATTTTAGCATCATATATCCCCTTTCATTCCATAATTTTGTATTTTATTATAAGACAAAGTCTTCACCTCTGAAGTCATGCTGAAAAACTGGGAGGCCATAAGCAATGCCATACATCTTTAAGCTTCGAATAAAGCTCTGACATTGGCAACTTCCCAATTGATAAAAATATGGATGAGTCTGCTCAACTGGTTCTTCATAAAAAATGTAAAAAGACAGACGCGCGGGTCGCGCAGTGGTTAGTGCACATAACCAATGTACGGAGGCCTTAGTCCTTGATGCGGCTGACCCGGGTTCGAATTCGAACTGTGGTCCTTTGACACATGTCTCTCCCCTTCTCTCATACCCCCTTTCCTGTCAGCCTACTGTCAGAAAAAGCGACTAGTGCTGTAAAAAAAAGAAAAAAGACAAAGGCTAACAAAAAAATACATAATCTAAGTAGAGAATATTATCTCTCTTATTTAACAGTGAAAATGGTTCAACCTATGTTAGTTTATAGACCAATCTCTCTAAATTACTTGAATGAATGGAGTTAGTAAAGTACTTTTAGATGACGGAATGTAGATTGTAGCTATATCAATAAAAACAATACATTTTTCAAATTCGATTCAGAGCAAGTTTAGCAAACAAGGTATTCAGTTTGTTAAAACTGTCTAGGGCTGTTTCATAATATATTTTACTCTTTATTGTTTTGGAGACGCTTTAGTTCAGAAACCTGGAGAGGCTGTTTAGAATCAACTGAGAGGAAGGATCAGAAATGGAAAAAAACCTCAATAGGAAGAAGATAGAGAATCAGCTGCAGTAGGAAAAAAAAACATCAGAAGGGTTTTGGAAGAGCCTGAAAATGATTTCAGGCCCAAAACAAACTCTCAGGCTCTAGGCGATATAAGGTGGGTAAATGATTTGAACCAGTTCTTCAAAAGGTTTGATTGGAAACCCTCCCCCACTGCAGCCCAATCATCCCAGCCGGAGCCCGATTTATCTTCAACCCCTGCCTGCTTTTCATCCTACAACTTCACACCTCTCAGCTCTATGGTGCCCCCCCACTTCCTCTGCAACAGAAGACTTCTTCTCATCGTTTACACCTCCAAACACATAACCCCCCTCCCCTCCCAACATGCTGTTGATCTCAATACTCCAGCTGGGGACAAGCAGTAAAAGATCATAGTGCAAAAAGCTGTAGGCATGGATGGCATCAGGTCCAGGCTCCCGAAGTGCTACAGTGACTAAATGTGTTCCATTATAGTGTTCATGAGGACCTGAAGCTGTGAAAGGTAACACAGCTTTGAAACACCTCCTGTGAGGGGCTGAGTTCAGATCGCATATCCATAAGAGAAGGTGAGTTCTGTTACAGGGTGCTCCAATTTTTGTTCCCAACACACTCAAATGGTTGTTCTTATTTATGCAATTATCTGGAAAATTCTCTTGAAAATTGTCTCTCTTTGCCACAGTTTTTAAAGTTTCAAATTATCTTTATTAAGTATGCATATTCTGTTAAAAGTGAGTCTGCTACATTCTTCCCATAATGACATCCAGAAATGAGTGGATGGGGTTGCTAGATCAGTGTTATTCAGTTGATATCCAGCCCAGCTAATTAGTCAATATCAGATTAAATATCTAATCTGGGCAATTGATTGGTGCATCTCTAATGGTCGGACAGATGGATGGATGACAGTCACAGGGAGACACAGACCTCCCTTTCTTCACCCACCTTCTCCAGCTCCACTGGGGTAAGCCTGAGGAGCCAGCACTGTCCCTCACCACCAAGCAATGTTGAAGAGGCATGTCAATTAAATTCATATTATTTATATAGTGCCAAATCACAACACATGTCATCTCAAGGCACTATACAGAGACAATTTAACCAGGTCATACAGTAAAACTGATTCAAAGTTTTCTATCTGAAGAAAACCAGTTGATTGCATTTATTAAAATGCAATCCCTCACACCAAGCATGCTAGTGTCCACCAAAACAGTCCAACAACTTCCAGGAACCAGATGTACTCATGGCAGAGCTCACCCATCCCCTCAAGCATTGATACAGTGGAGCTTTTTGACTTGCTCAGTGACCTCAACCTGGGTGATGAACAAGTCCCTACCCGACCACCCAAACTCTACTTCCACCAGGAAAGCTGGGACATTGGGTTTTGAATAGAATAGAAAATCCCTTTATTGTCCTTTCTAGTATTTCTGTTAGCCAAACACTGCAGGTCAGAGTTTTTGCCTCCATAACTGGCCAGGCACAGTACGCTTTGTCTCACTGTACCTGTTTGTTGCCTTAGGGCCCCACAAGACAACCAGGCTTGACAGGACTCTTCATTTAGCTCGTCGGCATCCCTTACTGCCAATACCCACCACAAGGCTGTGGGTTACCGCCAAGACAGGCACCACAGACTTAAGGCCAAAGCCACAGATGGCTGCATCAACAATAGAGGCAGAAAACATGTTCCATTCAGACTCTATGTCCTCAGCCTCTTCTACAATCCAAGCAAAGCTCTCCTGGAAGTAGGAGTTGAAATATGTCCCTCACTGATCAGCCTGCCAAACATTCCCAGCAGACCCTGACTACTCACTTGGGCCTGCAGAGTCCGACTTCCCCTTCTTCCAGCGTGTTCTACTCACCATCAGTTGTGTATTGGTGATTAGTCTACCCCTCTCTTTAACCGATAGTCTACCCCTCTCTTTAACCGATTGTCTAAAACATACAACCAAAGGTCAGAAGATAGAAAAACTATACTATTATACTAAAAACACTAATCTATGGTCGTGGAGAACAAAAAAAGAATGTGTGTTACTGTGTGCACACATCCCATAATGAGCCACACCAACCCACCTCCCTCATCTCACCTCTACAAAAATTTATCAGTTTGCAAGAGTTGCACAATACATCTCAATCCTACAGTCTTTTTTTTTTGTTTTTTTTTCATTCCTATTAAGTAATCTCTCCATCATTGTATAATGTTCTACAAGTTTAAGATCAGGATTCCAAAAACAAAACAAAAAATGATGATATGTCGATTTATATGATTACTTTATATGATTTACTTTGTAAAAATATCACAAACATTTTACTGAATGAGAAGACATTCTACCTTTTCTGAAATCCCTGTCCCGTTATTTTTTTTAAGAGAGCAGCACTGCAAGTTGGTTTTCCCCTTTTCTTTTCCTGCACCAAAATTATTCAGCAGAGAGTATTTTTCCACACATTCTGCTTAATGTTAACAGCCTTGGTCTATGAGAATGTGAAACCTCTTTTTTTTCTAATAGTAATTTGAATTAATCAAAATTAAATTGGGCAAGCTTCCCCCTTAATGCATGCATTATGGCTAATTTAAACATTGGCAAACTGCGTCCGTGCAGGGGAAGTACTTTTTCCTGAGGAAGCAATACCAGAACAGTTATACCTTTATAACTCAAGTTTTATATATTTTTATATAACCCCTGTGAGGAACCATGTAAATATACCACAGATTATATAGATTTTTTTATTATTTTGTTGGAATGATCTTTATTCCCAAAATGAGTTAATTTACATTGTTTGTGTTTTGGACAAGGGAAGTCTGGGAGTTTCTATGGAGACTGCTGTCCCCGCAACCATTTCAAGCAGAAGACAAGGAGTAAACAAATAGGGTTCTTTGATTTCTTTCAAGCTGTGTGCTGGCTTGTAAGAAAAAATCTAGTATCAAACCCCTTCCATAAAAGAAGAGCCCATGTAACCCGGCCCTTAAAGCCCCCTGAATGGGACAGCCCACTGGGACAGAGATGTGTGATGGTGCGTTCACACCAAACACGCTTTGTGCCTTAGGGGCATCTGGTTTAAATGAAAAGTCTATGGTGGACACCCATCAAGTGGTTCTGGGGATTCCTCGCACTATCACCTGCTTTTATATGAAGGTCACCAACTCACAACAAAGGATTATAATCTTGATGAATTGAATGCATGGATCACATTTTGAGGTGTACTTTGCTGCTTAAAAATATCTAAGAACTACTTTTTTACAAACTTATCAAATTAAATAAAGCCAACCCACTCTCTCTATTCCATCTGCCATTTTACACAAGACATTAGCAAAGTAAAAGAACATTAAAAGTGCTACAGAGGCATCTGTACACACTTTGCTCAATGTTTGTCAAGAGCGTAAAAAAACATGCTGTTGCTGCACATCTGGGCTCGAGCACAAGGGTGCAAGATCAGGCTTTCGCTGATCAAAACACGTAACGTGGAATAGGGGCTCAAAGAAAAGGTGCCAGATACAGACGGATCTTTATAATACAAAATAAATTAAAAATCCAGAATGCTCAAAAATAAAGAAAAACACTAAAAGATTTAAGACATTTACTTCATAGTGATAGAAGGATATTTGACTGTTAACAGCTGATCGATTAGTAAGTTTCCCGATCAGCTTATTTTGTAATACCAGTAGTGGCGTTCTTTTCAATCTTTACCCCAAAAAACTAATCTTATCAAGCAAATATCAGGTTATACTGTAAATATAAATGTTATCGATTAACCCATTAATATAATTTTAAACTGATTGACTCTTTTTTTATGAGATTATGCTACTATAAGAATTGTGATCACAGTTTGCTGCGGACTGCATGTTGTCAGCTAATAATCCAGTCATCAAAAAAATCAACCATTTCCTT
>NW_015150570.1:991738-1005356 GCF_000732505.1 Cyprinodon variegatus
TTTTTTACACTTTAGGTATATATTTTATTTGAAATTTATGTACAATAGACCTATGTTTGATCTTTGATCTTTGATCTTTGATCACTATACATCTTCCACTTAAATTTTATTAAGATCACCAAAAATGTTTACATTTGCTAAACAAAAATAATGAAGTACAATTTTTGGGATTTTTAAAATGTATTCAAATTCAGAAGACTCCATCCATATCTGTCATATTCTGAACTACAGTTATGATTGCTACTCAAGAATGTTATTAATTTGTTTTCCTTCAGTCACCTAGTAACTATTTACGAGGTATGATTTAGATCAGGCATTTCCAAAGATGTGGTCAGACCCCCCTAAGGGTCGTTAGACACCAAGGGCTTGATCTTCAAAGGTTCCAATTAAAGGGCACTAAATGCATGTATATATTTTTTGTGTGTGTCCAAGAAGTGTGTATGTTACAGGTGACCTACAATAATTGCTGCACAAATGTTAAGAGCTGCAAACCGTTTGGTTCCACCCATTGAAATTAGCAGATTAAGTGTTTAATAGGAAGTTTGAGATTGTCCGTAAAAGAATTCAATTTAATCATGATTAAAATTAACTATAATAAAATTATTAAATGGCACCTGGAAGCATATCTTAACGTGCAACTAACAAAAGTAAAAGAAAATGATTATTTTTTATTAAACTGAGGTATTTCAAAAAAATCCCTGTTCTCGAGAGATGCTCGTATGTATTTGCATGCAAAAACATTTAAGTTCAGTTATTTCTGTCATTTTTATTTAGATGTAGATTTTCCGCTGTCAAACTGCATCATTTTGTGCACACTTGCATACTGTATATATTTTTTCTTCAGTAATGTCTTTGACTATTGATATTTTTGACGTTCCAAAATATGTTGTCATGCACATAGAACATCTCTCCATCCTTTGTGGCAACAATGACCATGGATATTTATGCATGTCAGTTTGCCCCTAACTTTAAGAAATACTAAAAAGGATTGTTTGGTCTTTAGAATATCATCTGCTTGTAGAGAAAGGTTCATACACAAAATAAAGCTCTGCACATGCTTTCTGCTGAATTTTCAAACCTCAAAAACTTTGTCAAATCCCATTTCTTTGAAGATTTGCTCTGCACCTAACACACATTTGTACATGATTTATGACAAAAAAAAAAAAAAATTCTGAATATCAGGCTTCAAGTGGGGGGTCTTGAGATTATTTTCAAATCACTGTGATGTGTGAGGTGTTTGCCATACAAAAAGGGTTAAAAATAAATATATCAATAAAATACATTAATTTACAATTGAAGGTCCTATATCATGCTTTTTTATGTCTTCCAAAGTCAACTATGTGTATATAAATGATTAAATATTGCCTTTGGCACTAAGAAGTATTAATTTATTATGACATTGTCTCTCTCCAAACTGGAAGAGTGACACTTTCACTGCCATGCAACCTCTTCCTGTATAAGTAAAGCTAATTTCATGACGTTGCCAGGGGTTCCAAGTTCTCCAATTGCCAGCCTCTGGTAGTGTTATTTTGGCTTTCACAAGCTTGAATGTTAAGGAACCACTGCTTTAGATCACTAGTTTTGTCCAAGGATTAACTTCACGGTTGATGTCTCAAGATGTTGCCTTGTTATTTCCATAAATGTTCTTTCCTCAGGATGCTATCTACTTAGAGAAGTACACCAGTCCTTCTTACATCAAACCCCCTCACAGCATAATCCTGTCACCCCTGTTCTCCCCACTTGCTGCAGGAGGTTTTCTTCTCAAGCTTAGAAGCTTCCCCCTTTTATAAGTCAAATGTTGTCACTATGGACAAACCCTTTCATTTTTGTCTCAGGGCACAATTTCAAATATAAACTGTTATCTGACTTTGAGTAAAGTTGCTTTTTGAGTAATGGTTTCTTCTTCTGCTAAGAATCCTTTCAGCGCGATTTTAACCCAGGACTTATTTCATATGTATAATGGAACTCCATCCCTGCAACATATTTTTACTCTTTCCTGCAACATTTGATCAAAGGATCTTTCAATACTGATCATATGTGTGTTTAAATGGTTACAAAGATGGACCTGACACCCTCAGGCTTCTTCAAATTGAATCCAGAATAAACTAGACATGTAACGATCCAGACTTTGTTTTCTGATATCTGGCATGATGTTTTTTGGTTTTCCCCTGGTGTTATCCAAGGACGAGGGATGCTGTGTATCACAGCCTTGAAAAGCCTTAATATAATCATCTTTGCATTTTAATGGAGAAAAATGTGCTTTTAAGTGTGTAATGCAGTAAATAAATATATGGTTTCTATTAAATGTATGCTAGATGTAATAGGCTAGCTCATACCTTCTTTGACAGGAAATGCAGGCAAGGGGAAAAAATAATCAACACTGTTAACACATCTCATGATGTCATTTATAAATATAAGCAGTCCTCAGGAAGAGTAACATGGTGGGACCATCTAGTGACCTGCTGATGATTTATTCAGGTCTAGACCACGATCTGTGGCTGTAGAGAATGTCCTTCTTTGTAAGCAGAAAGATGGAAGCTGGAAGCCGGTGTGTTTTTCAATCAGAGTGATTTACTGTTTAATGACATGCTTCAGCTTCAAGAGTGTCAGCAGCCATCCTTTGTAATCCACCGCCCTCCCACATGCCAGTGCTGCTGTGGTGGATAGCAATCACAAGGAACCTTATCAGTGGGTCCTCATTTTGAAGGGCCTTAGGCATCTGGAATTATAATGTCAATGGTGAAGCGAGTTGGACCCAGAAAGGAAATGCAGCCAATCCACCCACATAGCTTAGTCAGATGGTGCTATATGTTTCATTTTTCGCTGGCCAACAAGGAAGCAAAGGATATTCAGTTCTTTAAAATATCCTTTTCTTTTCTTTTTTTTAATTCCTTAAATTAGCACGTACAAGTACCAATGCTACAGAAAACACAGTCAGTTTGTAGCACAGTATGTATTGCTGAAAAGGTTTTGTGGTATGCGGGTCCATTTAGCTAATTTAACAAATAAACAGTGAAAAGAAAGCAGTTTCTTTCTACAGCAAAACAAAAAAGCAAAAAAGAAAACATAAACAAAAAAAAAAAAACATAAAATAGATCTACTGGGAAACTGCAGTTATTAGCCTGAGGTGCAATCACATAAGGCTTGCATGATAAAGAAAGAAGACCATTGCTGAAGCCTGCAAGTGGTCCCAGGAGAGTATTACAGGCACCAAGTTTTATATGGCAATGACATCTGGAAAAATGATACAAGCAGGGAGGTCTGGTTCATATTATCCAACTGGGAGCTTGAATGTGCAGGAAAATGTGTCATTAAGCTTGTGTGTTTGAGGTGGGCATTCTGAGAGCTCTAAAAGTTAACCCTGAAAACCTTCCAGGGTTTTAAAGATTCTTATAAAAAAAAAGTTGAATCAATGATATAATTAATTTTCTACCTCCTTCAACCTAGGAGGAATTAAGTGTAAAAAAAAACTGAACAATAACAACACTGAAGCTGTGAAGCAAGTTTAAAAAGATGCAACACTTAAATTGAAATTCACCTGACTAATGTCAGCTTTTACAACAAAATATATATAAAAGCAATTTCTTTAAATACAATTCCCGCTTTTGACATTTGAATGGAACAGAATTACTGAATAAAGAAGAATAATATATATTTGCTTCATTCCAGTTAGTTTAAATACAATTTTTTTCTGTCCTCAAGGATATTCATATCAATTAAATTGCAACTGTGTAGATTATATACTGGCATTATTCTTAACTGCAAAAGTTAAATATGGATGAATAAACCAATATTTGCTGAGGCATTTCCATATCAATCTTTTTCTTCTTTCTATTTTTAATGGCTCCACTGACATTATCATGAATCTTAAAATAATGTGAAGATACTCAGTGCGGTGGCGGAAATGTGTGAAGACACGATAAGAAGTTTTCCACTTATTTTTAGGCCATTTCTGTCCTCAGGCAAAGTATTTGCCTTGGTTACAGAAAATAAAACACTCATCACGCAAAATGACATCATTAGTCAGAGTCTGTAAACCCAGAGTGGTGTACCATAACACAGAACATTGTTTTAAGGAACAATACTAGTGTTAACAATGTTTAGCCTCTTGCATTATATGAAGGGCTAAATAATGTTTTCTTACATTATGCTAAGTATGAAAAATAGTGCCTCATTGTATTTTAAGTATTTATTTTGGCAGCTGTATTAAATAATGGCTGAATAAAAATATGTGCTATTTAACCTATTTATAAAATATTACAGAACAGGAATCTATTGGGTTACTAAATGAAATAAAAAGTGGAATAAAATATGTAAAACATTTTAATTTTCCAGAGTACAAATATGTAAAATTATCAGGATATATCGCTCGGATGTGCCATTTAAATGAAGAGGATGCTAACTAATATAGTTCTCTGTTTTTGTGTAATCCAACGAACAGGTGGGAGAGACTTGGTGGCATTAGCAGTGCTTTTGAACAGGTTATTCTGATTGCTCTCAGAGGAATGTGAAAAATAGATTCCATTCAGTACATTAAATCACAAAAGCCTTTGCTATCTACTATGCTTGTTTCATGCATGTCTACTTCTATCATGTTACTTTTTTGTGTAATACCCTCTACTTTTCTCTCATCACACTCTACAGCACTAAATCAAACTATTAAAATAGTGCTGTATATAGCTCCAGACAAAAATAAAACCAAGAATAATAAGGTGAGGTATCAAAACACTTAACAGAAACAATAAACCTAATTTGGAACAAACAAGGTCACAAACTAACTCTTACTTGTAGAAAAATCCAAATAATATTTGTTGGATTTTAAGTCAAGCTTTAGAGATAGGCAGTGGAGGAGCCTTTCCTATGTGCAGGGGCAGCTATTTCATAATTAAAGTGCAACAACAATAAAGGCCCTGCCATCTCTTGGCTTTCTCCTAAACCAAAGTGCCTGCAGGAGCTGCTAGTCAGCTGACCTGAGGGGCCAAGGGGTGAGTAAGGATGATAAAGCTCAGATAGGTTAGGTGTGATAAGGACATTTTAACGCTAAAAAATAAATAAATAAATAAATAAAGATTTTGAAATCAAAAATGCACAGCAAGTCTATGGATTGAGGCCAGGATAGTGGTTATAAGTTTTTTTATACCTCTTAAAAGAGTTACAGCAGTATTTTGAACCAACTGCAAACGAGAGAGACAAATAGAGCACAGAATAATTCACTCCAACATACATTCTATGACAGTAATCCAGATGAGATTAAATAAAAGCATGAATCACTGTTTCAGACATTTGTCTCAACAAATTTTTGCCAGGTGACTTATGTAATAAAAAACATGACTTAACAACAGCTCTAATCCCACTTTCAGATTTAAAACCACATTCTCATTGTTTGGGCACATCACAGAAGTTAACACTGTTCTGTCATCAGGCACGGCTAGATGGGCATTACTCAGGTCACAACTGAAGTTTAGCAAGTATTTATATAAAAAAAAAAACAGCACTGCTTCAAGTGAACTTTTGCCATGAAACAGCTTAAATACTCCTGGACTCTTGATTGATTAATTTTGTTTTGCTTTACAGTAGCATGCCCACCTCTTCTCTGGCATTACTACTCTTGTCAATAACACTGAGAATGATTGTCAATAACTTGAGAATGAATAGCTGTGTGCTCTGGTGAACAGTGGTGACATTACAACACTGTTTTAAATTATATGACATGATCAATTAATAGTTTGGAACATATTTTAGTCTTAAAATAATGAATCATCCATTAATCATGAGTTGGTTACTTCTTTACATCACTATTTCTGACAAAATATTATGATTACCAAAGATGCATAATTTTGCTGTCCTTGCACATTGAAGTTTCTACATTTAAAAAAAAGTTACATGTACATCTTTAAAAAATAAGCAGATGTTTACTCCAACAGTTTTGAGCTGTTCTAGTGCTAAAACGGTGGGCCTTCTATTTGTAACTAGCAGAATTAAACAAAAGGAAAGTCCACTTTAATTAGCAAACATATAGAAGATATAATATAATAATATATAATATAATTGAAATTAAAGGAATGTTCTAAGTATGAATACATACAAGGTTACCTGTGGGTGATTGTTATGTGCTTTGGGCACATAATTATTTTGTGAATTCTTCTTTCTAGATGTTTTTAATATTGACTTTAGTTTAATGATTTTTTGTTTAGTATGTTTTGGAGTTTGAGTACTTTTTTGGTAAAAATTTTGGCCTGGTTAATTAGTGGCTGTTGGAAATCCTATAAATAGGCTGGGTTTTGATCTGGGAGGACTATCCTTATGTCCGGTACTAGTAGGGGCTTTGACAGCCCTGTATAGGATTGGAACCCCTGCTGTACCGTTTTATCTTTGATCGGCTCACCAGGTCCAATTTTCTGTTGTTAGTTACTTCTGGGGGGGGTTTGTTTTCCTCTTGTTTTATTTTTTTTTAGACACAGAAGCTAAGGATATTTAATTCTGTTGTTTGTTTTTTTTCCTTTTTTCTCTACAGAACATCCCCACAGCTGACTTAAGAAGAGAGGGTTTCGAGAGAGAGTTTAATAATAAATTATTTTGTACCTTCAGTTTTGTCTGTGTCCTCAAATATGTTTTGCCCTTTTGGATGTAACATTGATGCATGCTTTATATTTATCTCAGTCTAAATATTTAGATAAAATAATGAAATTATGGTTCTAGAGTGTAGCACAGCGTTACCCTTCTCAAACACCACATAATAACCGAAAGCTGTCCTTTAGTGATGTCTTTTGATTACTTTGTCATGGAGTCAACAAGTAAATATAGAAGGAGGATGAATGAATTGTCAGACGACCTTGAAGGTGTAAATTTCAGTCTTCGTCTGGTGGACTAAACAAGACCCTGGTGTCATATTAATCAACATCTTAGAAAATGTTGATGTCTTTACAAGGAAGCACGTCAACATAGGGACAGTTCTGTGGTTATGAATTTAGTTTAGGGACTGCTGCATCACTGCAGGGCAAGAGTAACTGTAGCTGGGGTTACTTTGTATTGAGAATGTGTAATGGGTAGATCTGACCTATTGATCCATCTTACAGGGATGAAGATTACAGACTTCATTTATCTTTTAGAAAGTGCTATAAAAAGGCAATTTTCGATCAAATCCCTTGCTAAACTCAACATTTTGTGCTAGCTTTCACTTGTATGCCTGAAAATTATAAACTAATGTGTCCACTAAAACTGTTCTTTTAGCAGGTCTTTAATGCTAAGATAAAAATAAATAAATAAATCCATGTTCTTTGACACCTAAAAGGCCAAAAATAATTGATTGTACAAAGTGATCCCAATCAGTAACTCTACAGCTTTTTATCTGTTCTATGAAAAAAAAAATAACTGTGGGTTGTGTATCTATTATATAATAAACATCATAGACAGAAAATGTTAATGAACAAGTTGTGAAATATGGGGATTTCTAAGAAGAACAATGAATATGACATAATTTGAATATAACCTGCGCTGGCAATTGTGCACACGGTAATTTAAGGTGCCTTCCAGCCACCCAGTGTCCTATTTATTTGGATGTGTACTTTCTCCCTCTCTTTTTAATAGTCCAGGCTTAAATTCAAATCTCTGTTTGGACAGTGCATTCTCAATACAGGGCAGTCAAAATTGCCCTAATATACAGTAGCGGTGTGGAGAAGTAAATAGCCCCTTGCGGTTTTATTCTTTATTTGATGACAGAAGGATCATCACGATATTTTTTGTGTGCTGAATATGAGATTTGTCTTTGCATTCTTCTTAGTTATTATACTGGCTTTTGGTGTGGTCTACTTGTATGCTAGCACAATTTTGACCATTTTGCATAGCCATTTTTTTTTTTATATCAGGCCTATTTCTATGTACATGGCTTACATATCTGATTTAAATGCAGTGGTGTCAAAAGCACACAGATTTGTCATAAGTAGAAGTATAGATACTGCAGATTAAAAACATTCTGGTAAAATTTGAAGTATCAACCTGACCTCTTTACTCAAGTAAAAGTGAAAAAGTATGTGCTCCAAAACCTACTTAAAGTATAAAAGTATAAAGTAAAAAAAAAACAGCCAGATGCCACTATATGAATTTTAAAGCTCAATTTTTTGACTATTTTGAAAAAAAAAATTGAAATAGGGCCAAGGACTCTGTTTAAATTCCATTTATAGTTATTATTTTGCTTTAGAAATATGTTCATAATAAAAAAAAAAGTCCAAGTGTGAGCGTGTTGGCTGAGGCTTCCCCTGCATGTGTTTTTGTCTGCTTTAGATGCAATTCTCCTTCGAACGGCACAAAGCTGCCTATCTTTTAAAGACATTCTAAGCAAAGTTTATGAAGCAGGGAAACAACTTTTTCGATAAGCTTTGTTCACACAGGATTAACTGGAGACGAACTGAAATATGTTAAGAGCTTAATTACAAACACAATTTCTCCACAAAGTTTGTTTATAAACAAGTTTTTTTTGGAAGAGGAATATTACACAACATTATGAAAACCAAAATGAAGTTAATGCAAAACACTCCAAAAAAATGCAGAGATAAAAAAATGTGGCTTTAGTTTCCCATAAATATAAAACATAAAGGTTTTTAGGTTTGAGTATACACATTGGATTAAATAATGGAATGACACAAAAAGAGAGACTAAATGTTTTAAAGCCTTTCACTTCGTGTTACCGTTTGTTCATCATCTTGACCGACCCAGTTCAATCCGAGGAGGGAAGTTTCTCAGATAGTGTACACAAAGAAGGTAACATCTTTAAGCAATATCATAATTTATTCCAGTTATGTAAGTAGATTCTATTCCTGCAATCCAAATACATTGATCTGCGCTCTGCAAATTGTTAATAAAAATGACAGGAACTAGTCTAAAATCGTTTTAAAAAATAGTCTGAGATTCCATCGATATCAAGAAATAACACATTAAAGCACAGCAGTTATTTTTCCATTTTCGAAGGCATTTTCATGTGCATTTTAATGATAAAGATGTTAAACTTAATTCGAATAAGTCCATCTGTCTATGATGTGATTACTATGTGCAGGAGGTTTGGTGGATGGAGAAGTCACACAGCCAGGGATTACTAACAATTTTCAAAAAGCCACCATAGCCACTGCTACCATTCCTGCTGCAGCAGCATCAAGGTAACGTCATCCCGTTATGCTGACATGGCTTTTGCAGAGCTAACCATTAGCTGACAATTAGCTGTGCAAAAGCATCACCAGTATGTACAGTTAGAAACTGCAAAAACTGAGTTGGGGAGGAAAAACAACACAAGTTTATTTACAAAGAACTGTGGCCAGATCATGTCGATCTGCTGAGAAAAAAAAAAAAAAATCTAGTCATGCTCTAGTATTTGGCTACTAGTGGTGTTCTGTTTTTTAAATAAAATAACGGTGCACAGTACATTTTGCAGTGTTATAGTAATGGTTTAAGAGTTACATTTAACACCAATTCGAGTGCATTTGGTCCCACTTTAAATTATTTTTAAACTAACTCTCTACTTGGTGTAAATATGTACTCCAGTTGTGGTTGTAATAACTGTAAAAGAGTCAATGTACGGCATATTTAACACTGTGGAATTTAGTGTGTAACAGCATGTTCAATATTCACAGGTTACTTCTGTGACTTTTGCATTAATATAATTGGAGGAAAAGGTGCAAAAGGTGTAACTGCTCATAACATCAAAAGGCATCAAAATGCAAAACATGGTTTGTTTACAACATCAGAGAATGTTAAGTTGTAAGGTGGATTTTTAATAAAACTTAAAACTTTATCTGTGCTATAATAAGGATAAAAGGAATGCCTGTCCACTACCTGCACCTCGACCTACTGCTCCTGTGCCTTCTTAAATTACTTGCATGTATATCCAACTACTAATAATTGTTTTTTATATATATATGATTTTTTTTTACAGTAGTCTTTTTTGAAGGTTATGTATGTGCCCATGTTAGCTCATGCTGTCACCAGAATCTGATACAGAATACAGATAAAAAGGGATCTTATATGAGGCTTTATCTAGGCTATGGTAGGGATTAAAGGACTGCCTGCCCCCTGCCTGCACCAAAACCAACTGCTTGTGTGCTTTGTCTCAGTAGATTTTAAACCCCTTCTGTTACTCAAGATGTAGTCCATTACTTCAGTAGAATATTTACCTGACCAACATTGCTATAAACACTAACATATATAGCAAAGAGACTTACACTACAGTTAAGACTTCTGTTGAGATACCAATTTGTTTTTTTGTTCAACAGGCTGTTTTTTTGTTTGTTTCTCTGTTAGTTGCAATTCAACCTTTACTGTCAAGGAAAGGAAATTGGTGGGATAGGACAAAGCCAAACTGAATTATAAGCCATGTTTACTTTAGAGAGCTAAGCAAGAGAATAATGCATCCCTACTAATCTTTAAGGGTTGAGAAAAAAACATACATCTCCATTCCTGCCCACTGTTACTTTACATTTGTATTGTATGTGTAAGTCAACTGAAACATAACACCTTGGTTTTGTGAACTTTGGATACGTAAAATAATTGTTGTGCAAAATAAACATATAAAATAAGTCCTTTAAGTAATTCCTTTCGCCATCGTCAAGAGTTATTTATTGCAGGGAGGGGAAGATGACCAGACCTGTATTAAAAAAAATGCCAGAAGAGGAGCCAGCTGTCCCAGCCCACGTTCTTATGTGATATCTGCTTAGGGAGCAGGCTGCTATTCCAAAGCCTCATCTGAAAACAAATTAAAGAGGATTAGAGTCTGCCGCTACAGCTCCTCTTTTCTCTGTTATGGGGAATATAGTGTCATCCTGGCCAAAATAATGACCTTCACACTGACTTCTTGTTCCGCATATAGGTAAAGAAATAATAACACACTGATGTTATAGATATAGAATCAGCAAGAATGCAAAACACAGTTGAAAACACATTTGGAATTTAGCTTTTTTTGATCACAATAAATTATACAGGTGAGAGACAATTATCTAAAAAATAGCGTGTTGCTTGATGTACAGCCAAGTCTGCAGTGACCTATTTTAATCCTTCACAACAATAAAGATATGAAAATGTAATGATGCTACCAGTGGTTTTAAATAAAAATAACTATGACTTAAGCAGTATACATGTTAAGCTACAGGTTAACATGAGGCCTGTTCTTTAATAGAAAATTGCTTTATTGTCCCACAATGGGGAGACTGTGCAGAATTGATACAGTATAGGACAGATACAGTATTAATTCTAGGCTGCAATATTAAAAAACGGATTATTTGCTAGTCATTTACAAGCCCATTTACTATCAGAATCTGTGTCAAATTCAGATTTAAATCAAAACCTTTCTGTTTTGATTTAAAGTGCACTAAACTGAACACCATTGTGCAGTCCTTGCACCAAACCTGTCCATTTAAAAAAAGTTTAGCACAATAAACATGAATGAAGAATAAATTTGGCACAAAGCAACGTTATAAACTGCTCTTATTTTGGAGAATACTTTTGCTGATAATATGTTTGGATAGCTGCACTTGCACCCTTATGTAAGTATTGATATTAGCTTATGCAAAAATGAGAATCAGATCCACAATTCTGATTTTATAACAATGCATATAGTTCTGAGCAAGCACTGCCTTATATCACTGAATATTGTTGGGCTCCTTAATTATGAAAGGACAGTTTAGAATGTAGCAGTTGCTCATTCCATTTATCAGAAATACACACTTTTTGTCCAAATAAAATTTTTGGATGGAGTTGGTGAAGTAAAATGAGGCAGAACAAATCATCCAACAAATGAAAGTGCTTTATATGCTAAAAATAAGAGAATGCTATCAGTTTTCCAGTTTTCTAAATATTTATTTACCAAAATCAAGTTAAAGTGACTGTGTATAATGTAAAGGCTGAGGTACTAATTATAGCACTAATTATAGAAGACATACATACTATATATATATATATATATATATATATATATATATATATATATATATATATATATATATATATATATATATATATATAGTTATCACCATGGTGATTCATATTTGTCTGTTCAACTGAAATAAGTAATGTTGTTAGCAGTCATTTATATGTTGAGTATTTTTATCATCAACTTATTGAACAAATAAGCTAAGCAAATGATCCTAAACTTTTTTACTCATCCAGACTAGCTTGGTGTCATCCTGATTCTGTCCTGTTTCTATTCTTCCGTAATAAACCAACTGTAATAGCACGGCTGAAGCCTTCAGCTCTGAAAAACAGTAAAAACTTGGTATAAAACAGTCATGAGGAGCAATTAAATAGTTTTACAAAGACTGGCTCCTCTCTAGTTACCTTTCTAAGCTATGTTTTATTTTTGCCTGTGTTTTTGTTTTCTTTCTTTCTTAAAAGAAAAACATACATACACTTTTATTCAGTCCTGATTTTAAAATAAAATCATTCTTGACTTGTGGTTGCCTATGTTACCTTCCATTACTGACTTTTAACTGAAGGGAGAGACTACTAGATTTAGATTATGACGAAAATCAAGCCATAAAGTCGGCTGTCGGGCCAGTGACTGCGAGATGAATTTCAGATCCTCCAATTCTAGAAACATTGTAATGTTTTATTGAACTGAGAAAGATGATAAAAGTGAAAGAAGATCAAAGTGCACCCACCCATTTGTTACAATGGCAGGCAGGGCTGTTTTATAGCAAGACCCATCAACAAAGATTTTAATAGGTAATACAGCCTATTCTTAGTAAGCACTTATGTTAACTCTTTTATAGCACTCTCGCTGAAAGGTATAGCTCATACATTAAAAGTGCAGAAATAAAATGGAATGACTCCACATTCTCAAAAGTCAACTCTTTCAGTTTTAGTGTCAGGGCAAAAAGGCTGACTACAGGAAGGGAATAGTAACTAACCTGACATGTAGTTTCTCTGAAAGAGCACAATACAGACCAGAGACAATCAAATCATTTTCCAGCATTATATCAGTTTATCTAATCTCACTTTCTGATTTATGAATTATTTATGATGTGTTCTCCTGCATTACATGTATTTGTTTATTTCATTTCCCATCTCTAACTTTAAAGCTAATGTATTTCAACACTGCAATGACAGAAAAAAATTACAACTTGTATAAAGGGAAGGGAGTAAAACACAAGAGGGATAAATATCACTTGTCTTGAATGAGAGTGAGCATGAGGAATTGGTATTCACAGCTGTCCCTGCATTTTGGGTTGCATTTATTACTTCCCTGCAGCCAACTGCAGCTCTCACATTTACAGCCCCCCTCCCCCAAACTGTTGTAAAAGAGCTACTGTGTTAATTGTGCTTAACTGTGTTAGAGAGGGAAAGTGAAATTAATGCAAGGCCATATACAGGGATAGATGAATCACATCTGTCAGGTTTAGGCGATCATAGAAGAGTGCATCTATCTGGGTCATTCTAATTCCTGTTTACATGAGCCGACCTGGAAAACATTCTCTAGTCAGTGAAATCTGCGGACCTGGGCAATAACAAATAAACAAAAACATGATAATAAAAAATGTCAGATTCTTTTAAGGAAAAAGAATCACTTAAATTACATGAAGATGTAAACCTCTAATAAAATAAAATTATATTATATATATCATTTTTTTTATATAACACA
>NW_015150570.1:1005440-1026327 GCF_000732505.1 Cyprinodon variegatus
GTATATATATATATATATATACGTACAGTATATATATATATATATATACGTACAGTATATATATATATGTATGTATGTATGAGCTACATTGCAAGTGAGATTTGCAGTTCTGTTTAATAGCTACAGTCGAAACACGGCATCCGGTAGGAATGGGCAGAAACCAGTATTGTTCTCCCAAGAGATTAAATATAGGGGACCTAAATACTTTGTGCCTGTTTCTCCACGGAAACTGGGAGTGCTGTCATTACTTACATGTGTATGAGAAATATATTTAAAAAGATTGCACCAATCAGGCTCTTTCTAGCTGGTTTAATATTTATTTAACTTTTTTGTGGGCCGACCTGCTAATTCTGATTCATTTTACCAAGCTCCATAACATAAAGGAGATTTTAAAAAAAAAAGAATGGAATGCATGTTATTTTGAAAGGGGAAATAGTTTTGAATCTGTACAGATGGACTGGGGACTACTGTTCTTTATAGCTCAAACATATGTCCATAACTCTTTATGGTTCATAGTAAACTCCAAAAACCATTAGTAAAGCACAAGTTGGTTAATTCATTTAGAGACCAAACACAAAAAGAGAGTCCTTTATTCAGGCACAAAATATGAAAAGAAGCAAGAACATTTCTAGGGCAGTAAAAATGAAATGTTATATTTGAGATCCAATAACTTTGTAATGATAAAAAAAATGCAAGACATCAATGTCTAAAAAAGCTCAGACATAACACTCCCTATCAGACTGAATATAGCTGTAAAGTGGTCCATATCAAAATTGCTTAAAAGTTTCTAAACAACATCTTTAAAAGGCAATATTATTTTTGACAGCTCTTTTCACGCCTCTGAGAAGACAATAATTGTGTGTAGTGAGTGTGATCAGAGGAATTCAGCCACAAAAGACAGGTACACGTGTCACATATATAGCGGCTGCTAAACGCTTGAATACTTCTTTTGTTTACTCTCATTACTTTATTTGACTGCTGTTTGTGCATGAAATGATGTGCCTTTTTTCTTATGTGTCAAAAAATAAATGAAATAGTTTTAAATTGTGCGTACAACAGCTCGGAGAAGGCATAAAAAAAGCTCTTTAAATAGCCATTGACAGTCAAACAAGCCACCATGTTAATTGGTTGGAAGGTCAGGATAGCAGTTTCGTTTTGGGATTTTTATGTTCTTGTACCACAAGTGCCTGTCACTCACTGCTTCAAGACAGAAAATTCAACAAAGAGGTTCAACAAAAGCATATCTTAAGCTCATTATCTATTTGAAGCTGTTATCCAAAATTTTCTGTCAAGGTGACTCTAACTGCGGTTTTTTTTTTTTCTACTGTTTTCACCTTGTATTTTTATTGTTGTAATAATTTTATGGTTTATGTATTGCACACAATTGAGATATGAGTTAATGTCTGTATCATACTGCGTATCTAATGTTGTGTTTACTGCAGAAGCATCCTTGCCGTAAATCTTACACAGGTACTTGTAGTGAATGTGGCTGTTTAATCAGAGGCAAGTAGCAGTTGGAATGATGGGGTTTGGGGAGCTAGTGCAGTAAATACATAAAGCTAAGCGATAGAAATCCCTGCTGTCACCCTACTATACCTGCACGGTGCATCTGTCTCAGCTTTCCACTTTGGCAAACCGTTCTAAATAAGGAATATCAGGGACATCCTTGGCAACACCCTGAACTGGCTCACAAGGTCAGCTATCTCACATAAGCTCAGGGTTATCATCACGGTGGCCTGGTGCAATCAGCTGTGAACATCTGTACCTAGAAAACCTCTCCTTCAGGGGCACCCACAGTTCTGAATCAAACAACAGCCCGTTAAAGAGAAAGCTAATGTATTAAAAAGAAACGAAAACAACAGTCTATGACCTTATGGTTGTTACTGTAAAAGACCAAAATAGAGTCACATTCATTTCAATACAATATAAAACAAACAAAAGGTTAATTTTTATACATCCTAAACCTCCAATTTCCACCCGGTTTCAAGTATATGATCCACTTCCATTTTTACTCCCATGATCCACTCCCATTTTTACATTACATTACACCAAAGTTGACCAACATTTACTTTACCTTTTGTTAAACTGCTCTTTATGTAAGTAGAAACAGTTACTATAAAAACCTAAAGTAAATCTTGAATCACATTTTGTAATTCCTTTTCCATTATGGGCAAACTTCAAATTAGTTTTTGAACCTTTTTCAAAAAGCCATTATAAACAGACAGAATTTGAAAAGTCTTTCTTCTTGTCTCAAGTAGGTAAAAAGGCATGTTGCAGTCTGACTTTGTTTCCCCTTTTTCTTATAGCAACTATCAGGCTGCCAGTGTGATGGTGTTTAATGGATTAAAAGTTTAAGCAAACCTGTTAAGATGAGTTACTATTGGCCTAGCTTTGTTTCAATTTTAGTGTATATATATATATATATATATATATATATATATATATATATACACTCACCGGCCACTTTATTAGGTACACCTGTCCAACTGCTTGTTAACACTTAATTTCTAAGCAGCCAATCACATGGCGGCAACTCAGTGCATTTAGGTATGTAGACATGGTCAAGACAATCTCCTGCAGTTCAAACCGAGCATCAGTATGGGGAAGAAAGGTGATTTGAGTGACTTTGAACGTGGCATGATTGTTGGTGCCAAAAGGGCTGGTCTGAGTATTTCAGAAACTGCTGATCTACTGGGATTTTCACGCACAACCATCTCTAGGGTTTACAGAGAATGGTCCGAAAAAGAAAAAACATCCAGTGAGCGGCAGTTCTGTGGGCGGAAATGCCTTGTTGATGCCAGAGGTCAGAGGAGAATTTCCAGACTGGTTCGAGCTGATAGAAGGGCAACAGTGATTCAAATAACCACCCGTTACAACCAAGGTGGGCAGAAGAGCATCTCTGAACGCACAGTACGTCGAACTTTGAGGCAGATGGGCTACAGCAGCAGAAGACCACACCGGGTGCCACTCCTTTCAGCTTAGAACAGGAAACTGAGGCTACAATTTGCACAAGCTCATCGAAATTGGACAATAGAAGATTGGAAAAACGTTGCCTGGTCTGATGAGTCTCGATTTCTGCTGCGACATTCGGATGGTAGGGTCAGAATTTGGCGTCTACAACATGAAAGCATGGTTCCATCCTGCCTTGTATCAACGGTTCAGGCTGGTGGTGGTGGTGTCATGGTGTGGGGAATATTTTCTTGGCACTCTTTGGGCCCCTTGGTACCAATTGAGCATCGTTGCAACGCCACAGCCTACAGCCTACAGCCTAGTATTGTTGCTGACCATGTCCATCCCTTTATGACTACAATGTACCCAACTTCTGATGGCTACTTTCAGCAGGATAATGCGCCATGTCATAAAGCTGGAATCATCTCAGACTGGTTTCTTGAACATGACAATGAGTTCACTGTACTCAAATGGCCTCCACAGTCACCAGATCTCAATCCAATAGAGCATCTTTGGGATGTGGTGGAACGGGAGATTCGCATCATGGATGTGCAGCCGACAAATCTGCGGCAACTGTGTGATGCCATCATGTCAATATGGACCAAACTCCCTGAGGAATGCTTCCAGCACCATGTGAATCTATGCCACGAAGAATTGAGGCAGTTCTGAAGGCAAAAGGGGGTCCAACCCGTTACTAGCGTGGTGTACTTAATAAAGTGGCCGGTGAGTGTATATATGTTTTTTTTAACTTTAATTCTTATCCATCTTTGTCATTTCAGAAATGCAATTATGATCGAAAAATAAAGCAACTGTGAAATACTGGTGACTATTCTAGTCAAAAGATAAAGGTTGCAACCTGTCACATATTGATTTTTTTGTTCTTATATTGTCTGAAATCTCACACTCTCACTTTTCAAACACCTGCCTAGTAAAACTCCTGTTTAGTAATTTCAAAACACACATTTTTTAACCCCAATATTCGTTAATATTCTTATTCACCACTGGCCTACTTTTCTGCTGACAGGTAATAATTTGTCCCAAATATAATATATTTTTGTTGCTCACAAGGTACAAAGACTTTTCAGGGACTCATGTGGTTTAATAGATTATTTTGTGAGCTGTCAAGTCCAAGGCCTGTTATAATGTGACAACAGCTCATTGACTTTTAATGGGATGTAATTTAAGCTGAAACTCAGTGTTTAGAGCAGCAAAGTGTAGGAAGACAGCAGAGTGATGCACCCAATTCTGTTTGCTTGATATGTTTCCTTGGGTTTTAAATATGGTGGTCAGAGGTAAAGAAGAGAAAAGCTCGATAGAGCTGTAAATCTCATGAGGACAAGAAGGGGGGCAACATAAAAAAGTGGGAACTTGACTTTGTAAAGGAGGAGAGAGGCATCAAAGTCATTCAATACCAAGGAGACAGTTGCATTAAATATTAGCTTTCAGCACATGATGACACAGAGCTGGCAGATATGGACGTCAGTCAGTTATAGATCTAGTTCATAAATGTGCGTGAACTTGTGACCTATGGATGAACTGATGTTTTTTTTTTTTGTTCCCGCTTGCATGGAGAGGAGAATGATTAAATCAGTATTTGGGTTAGATGCAAAGGTACAGAGAGCTGCAGGGACTGTATTTATAAAAACAGGAGCGTATTGACATTGCTTCTTCTGACATTCATAATGCCTAAAGGACGCAGGAGCAACCAACGTCCTCCTCCCCTGTCGTTTTATGACAAGCTTAGACACACCACAATCTGGTGGCGCCCAGGTACCATCACTCCAGTCATTATCTTGCAAAACCCATTTCATTTGACCTCTGCAGTTGATGCGCGTTATTCATGACAGGAAGAGCCTCCACCCCAGTGAAGGAGACGGAAGAGCTAAAAAGAGCACCAGTGAGTGAATGACAAACAGACGGTGGAAACACAATTGGAAAAAGAAAACACAGACACAGCCCAAACTTATAAAAACAACCAATTAAAGAGACAAAGTGATAAAGAGTTTAACAACTCAAAAGAGAAAGGTTATACGTAGTGAGTGGTACACCTCCGTTAAAAACACTGGTCACCTTGAAAGCAAAATAAAATGACCGCAGCGTGTCCCCACCCCATGGCTAACACCTCTCTTGCTTGCTCATTAGAGTGTAAGTGAAGCTCTAATGAGCAGGGAAAAGCCTCTAAGTAGTGGGTATGATGAATAGACGCAAGAGGCCACTTTGCATCCCTATACTCAATGCAGACAGCCTCCATCTTTGTGATCATCTAAAAAAAGCATTCCAGTAAGTCCTTCAGGACCAATGGACCCTAAGAGACCCTAATTATATCACTCAAGCAATTAGTTACAAAGCTGTTGTCATGGTTAGCTATTTTGATTAGGTGTAAACCTCAATGGAAAAAAAAAGGTATGGTTAGCTGGATGTTTAGATTTTAGAATAGCTGCATTGCATAAAGAAACTACATGTTCTATAACATCTGTAACTAAGAAACAGGTAAACAGTCTGCTGATATTTTGGCAAAAATCTACTTGCAGTATGAGCATCAATCTACCAAACTGATATAATAGAAACTGAGGGCATAACAAGCTCTATACAATTCATCAATGGTAGGTATCCAGTGTTAATAGGGCAAACATATAAATCAATCCAGATTTGCTTTTAGTATTTTGCAGAAGTCCAGCTTTTCTCTTTATTCAATATTGTCTTTCAGACATATTGTCTCTCCCAAAAAACTCTCTTTAAAGTCACCTGCCAAAAGCAGGGAAAACAACAATTCAGTGCCAACTTGTCTTTTGACACTTGTCTGTCACTTTTTCAGCGTACCGGCTATCTGGTATATTTTTATTTGAGCATAAGCTATTTTTGAAACCAAGACATAAAAAAAAAAATATTGAGTTCAATCCATGAGGACACATGAATTTAAGGAAAAAAAGCAATGTCTTGTAAAAAGCCAAATTCATTATATCAATTCTATTATTACCATAGTTGTTTGTCAAGTCATCTAATTTTTTTCTGCTTAAAATCTAAAAAGCTTGCTGCAATGAATGCATTCACTTTTACATGATATGGTTTTTACCTCTTGTTCTGGCAACAAGGGAATTATGAAACCTTGCACAATACAAGAAGCACCAGGATAACCTTTGCGTTTCCCCAATTATTTTCACTGTTTGCAGCGCTGTTGCCTTGCGACAAAAAGGTCCTGGGTTTGATTCCTGACCAGAGGTCTTTCTAATGTAGATGGAGTTTACATGTTCTCCCTGTGCATGCATAGGTTCTCTAAGGGTACGTCCTCCCACAGTTCAAAAACATGACTGTTAGGTTAACTGGCACCTCTCAATTGTCCCACGGTGTGAGTGCGCGTGTGGAGATGTATGTTTATGTGTGTTTCTGTTTTTCCCTGTGATAGTGGTTGACCTGTCCAGGGTGTACCCCGCCTTTGCCAAAAAACTGCTGCAGATGGGCACCAGCTGTATCTGGGAATTTTTTGGAAAGCTTCTGTGAATACAGGTATTACACGAAGATGGAGCTCACAATATGTGGAGGAAATGAGCTACTTGGCAGAAGTCTACTGTCCCAGAGTGCTTTTGTCTGTTTATATATTTTGTGGAGTAACTAAAACAGGAAAATTAATTCTTGAACTGTTCAGTGTTAGTTGTTCTTTGGACTGAGAGCACAAATGTCTTTAGACACATTTTATGAATATGATTTGGCTTATTTAGAAATTAAAATGGATTGATATTTTTTATTTCTCAATCAAATCTTTCATAATGGTATTTGAAAAAAAATTCTATTCCTCTAAAATGTCTTTCAATGTTTCTTAAGAAAGGCTTGAAAGCGACACTATCTAATAGATAGTGTTTAGGAAAGGGTTTTCCTATTTACATTCACATAATTGCATAATGATTCATAAACTGATGGCATGTTGAAACAAATGATCTTGCAGGAAAATCTACCAGTGTTATGATGAGCTGGTTTTGAGCAGCTAAAGCATTTGAAAATTCAGCTTAATGTGAAATGTAAAGTCTACATTAATCAAATAAATGAAATAAAATTTTAAAAAGATTACAAGAACAGACGTTATTGTTACTATGCATTTGTAGGAAAAGCCATAGTTTCTTCCAAGCCTACAGAAACCAAGGAGAACAGTGAGGTTTCATGAACTCTGTGATGGATTAAGCTGTCTGATGCTGCTCATGACTCTTATAATCATAATTTAGACCAACAGTCCACAGTATATTACAATTGCTGACAAATTACCAATACAGCAAATAACTGCAGCGAGAGAAGGTTTTATCAAACATCTCAGTATTCCATTTTGTATAACAGATGTACTGATGGAAATTTAGTTTACATTATAAACGTAAAATACCAAGTCAGTCATGTGTATTTTATGCCACTTGAGTTTTGCTCAGTGTTTAGCAGAGTTCACAGAAAAACCATTTAAAAGACATAAAGACTACCAGTTTCCTTTTTGCTACATTTAAAATGCTTTAAAGCCTGCCCTGGTGAGCACAAAAGTTTACATTAACCGAACAAATTAATGTAATGAAGGGATAACTGATCATTGCAGTTCATCTCACTAACAGCTACTATCCAACATAGCATATGCAGATTCCCATGTTTGCAGATCACTCAGTTGGAAACAATTACCCAGCCAGTCAGGATTCATTGAAAAACCAATGGCTTTTTCAACACATATCCAGAGGTCTATTACGATAACCTGTTTGTGATGGCACAGAACATGCAGTGAGCAATCTGTAATCCTGGAATACTGCTGGCAAAGCCTTATGGGTCCACAGTGCAAGCAAAGCTTTTCCTATATTTGCATTTCAAGCTGCATTTCAAGGTGAGAACATAAATGTAATGAGAAACAGCCGGCAGCTATGATAAAACTACAGACTTTAAACTGCTGTCAATTTGCCATTAAAACTGATTAATTGAGTCATTTGACATGCTTCCTCACTTGCCAAAAAAACTGCTTTTTCATTGTGTCTCAGAGGAAATCACTCTTAAATAAAGTTAATAGGCTGGAACACTCGGAGTTAGTGATGGGAGACCACACGTAAATATGAGCAAGTCAGTCAGCCTGTATTTTTTGTCTAGCAAGGGCTTAATTTTTAACCAACAGGCACAGATGCATCCTGTTTTGACAGACAGGCCTCAGAGATGATGTGCTAATTTCTAAGGGTCAGCACAGTGGTCATATGCCTTAGAACACCACTCAGCCACAATCTAGATTGGGTGGCAGTCACAGTTAAGACATGGTGCCAGCACAAGCACAAATTCTGCCCTAGTGTGCACTTCATACCTATGTCAGCTGTGACAGCCACTCCGCATATTTCCTCTAATGAGGAGCCTCAACACCAACGTGTCACACATGCTGGAAAAAGTGAGAACAGTGGAATGCATGGCCTTTTCTGACTTATTTCTTTGAAAAACTTCACATTTTCCAGTTTCCAAAGTGACTTTTTGAAGGTTACATGTCAAAAAATCGAAGAAATGTTTTTGAGCATTGCTATAGAATATTTTTATGCAAGAAAAATACATAAAGCCAACATGAAAGTACTCAATTAAGATTTGTCTTGAAACTGTTTCTGATATAACCAATGATAACTAGTTCAAATCTCTGCTTGTTTTGAGTCTTAGCAATGTACATGCCCTACAGTGAAAACAGAATACCAGCACTGATAATTGCTTTTTCAAACAGATTGCATATTTTTTCCTCACAGGATGCCATTTTTGTCTCATAAAATTGTGTATACCAATCAGCTTACTAAATGGCCAACTAGTTATCTCTATAAGTTGGATGGATGTATTTAAAAACTTTTTCCCTCCTTTAATTTCATTACCCTTCTTTTTAAAACAAAAACCATAACAACATGAAAAATGTATAGGCCTTCCGCAAGTACCAGGAAATTAAAATGATTATATGAATGCTCACTTGGGGTGTATTAGAAAAAACAACTACCAGAAGAATTAAGGATTTTTTTCCCCAGGATCTTTCTGAGAAAACTTTAATGTTTCCAATTGAAATGTCTTAGTAGCAAATATAATTATAATTTCAGCTTTTTATTTAGACAAATATAATTTCAGTTTGTCATGGGAAATTAAGAAATTCTTGTATAATTGTGTTAGATAGTCAGGTGGTTAGTAAGTGTATAATGTGGCTTAAGGGCTTGAGCACATTTACCATGATTTTAAAATGAGAAAGCATCCATTCAACAAGATCCATGATTGCAAACGGCAACTGTGCCTCTGGTAAAAGAACGATTCCTACATATAACATACTATACATCTTAAGAACATTTTATTTTTATTTTATTTTTTATTTTAAGTGGGCCGAATCACCTGCGATGGACTGGCGACCTGTCCAGGGTGTACCCCACCTCTCGCCCATTGACTGCTGATAGGCACCAGCACCCCTCGCGACCCCACTTAGGACAAGCGTGTAAAGAAAATGGATGGATGGATGGATGGATGGATGGATGGATGGGCCGAATCACTTAAATTAAAAGTAAACCAATAGAAATTGCAAGTGTAATCTCTTATTTTTTTAATAAGCCAGGTAACTTGCTATGACCCAGGGTTTGTAACAGGTGTAATATTGGTCTGTGGCCTTAGCGGGTACATTTGATGTTGCTCAAACTGATCCTCTGTGTACACAGGGGGCTTGTGTGTATACTCAGACACATAAAAAAGTAGAGGGAACATTATCCAGAATATCAGGCATCTGTTATTACTTTTTCAAAAGTAATAGTCATCCCATTTAAATAGTTCACTACAAATCTCCAAGGGTAGCATATTACAATTCAGCTAAAATTTTTTGTATCTCTTTATGCTCCTTGATTATTTTGTAGCATTTGATAATAGTATTTATGTAATTACTTTGTCCTTTTTTTCCATGTCCTTTCTTTCTATTCTTGTCTCCATAAACGCTGAGTCATGATTTTACATTTGCATTTTCTTTTTTTTCTTTTTTTGTCATGGCGCTGTTTTCTACATAAACAAAATGTGGTGCAACTGGACAGATCCTCTTAGGGTTCTTGATTTTCCCTCTCTTTACTTGTAGCTGTTTACATCAGGTCAATATCAACATGTATAGAAGTAATAATCAAGTTTGGAGAAACTAGGGAGGAGAAAGTACAGATATTTGTGTTAGAATTTAGTGAGCAACATTACCTGAGAAACCTCTCTATCAGACTGGTAACATGTTCAGTCCGAGGCTTCTTCAAGTTAACTCAAGAAAGACTATTAAGACAGACTGTTACAGCAAATCTTAAAAAAAAAAAAGCATTCTTAGCATGAGTTAAAACATTTCATTTTAGGATTAATGAAGTATAACTGAATTGAATGATCGGCAGAAGGTATTATCATATAATCTGCAAATTACATTGGCAATGATAAAGGCCTTTTTTAAACTCAGTGGTACAGTATGTGTCTGTTTGCCACACTTGCTCAAAATCTAGGTAATAGTATCAAAATAGGTGTCATGTTCTTTTCAAAAATGTCTTGCAGAATTATGCTAGTAATTGAAGCTAATGCAGGAGTAACTTTACTCTCTTAAGGCACTGCGGGATAGAGCTTCTTTAGGTATCGTTCCCGAGGGACTGGGAATGTGGTGGAGTCACTAACCGCAGGGGTCCGCTGATGGTCCCCAGTCATGTAACAGGGACAGAAAACTTAACTATGTACTGTGATTTTTATTATTTGAAGTCTAGCAGTAAAATTGTGTGAGATAAAAAAGGTTAAAAAAATAACTACAGTAGTAGCCATTAAAAATTTCCCACTTTCCTTGAAGAGCCTTTGGCTGGTCCTTGACTGGTCAGAGGCTAGTCCCCTACAATTCTCTTTTAAAAATCTAAAATATTCTCTCTGTCATGATTTGTGGACATTGAGAGCTAAAGAGAAGCGCCATATCCTCGTCAGACCCTGTAATTCAGTGAAAGGGTGGAGTCAGAGTAAAAAAATATACACACCCAGGAGAAGTCTAGTGCCTGGAAGTTGGAGGGGATTTTGCTGCCTTTCGGCTGGTTTTTGACTGGGAAGGGCCATTTTGAATGGCTGCTTCTTTATACGTATACCTGATACGATGAGTATTCATTTAAATGACAGTGGTGATGTAATATGACAATTACAGTTCATTTTATTAAAAGGAAAGGAAACTGATCAGTACAAATAAATCATTTATGGGTAAATCTCATTAATTGGGAATACTCCTTCCTTCCTTGTGTAATTAGGACATATATTGTGTTTTATTCTGTCAGCTAAGTAAGTAAAATATACTGGACTTGACAGTAATACTCTAGTTGATAATGATGTATGTGTATTGTATTTTTGTGACACAGAGCTGTTTTCAACTGGCCTATTTGCAACAGCTGGCTTTAAATAATCAATCCTATACTTTTAGTATTCATGTCTTTCTATGTTTAGTCCATATCCCAAGTACTTGCCTCTTCATTTTCAACAGTTCATATGAATTGTAATGGTATACCTCAAGGAGGTGATTAATAAATGTGTATTATGATAAGTCTAATAGTTTCTTAAAATGACTTGACTTGACACGTATGGTTTATGGTTGCATTTTCTCCATTATTCTTCCAACAAGAGCAGTTCTTTCGACAGTGGTGTGCAGTGTTAGTTGCAATCTCAGCTAGCATTTCATGAATTTATTTTTCAAATCTGTTTAATTCTATGATTTCCTAGGTAACTATATTAACAAATCACATTGCTTGGATTTCAAGGTGAGATGCAAATACATAGCGGATGTTTAATAGGGTCAGAAATGTAGTCTTGCTTTGAGACAAATGTTCTTGAGCTCTCTTTGGCACAAAATTCTGGCACACTGGAGTGTTTGTTTAAAAAGTCTCACAAGAAAACTACATACACTACTTACATATGTGCGGCAAACACACAAGTTTATGCATACACCTTAACTGTGCAGCTCGCATTACAAATTATGTTTATGCCTTTAGCGATGAGTTGTTAACACCTCTGTAAATAGAGATTGTTCATTGGTAATACATTGTAGACTCTTGCCTGTGTGTATTTGCCTACTGAGCCGAGGGTCAGGCCCACAAGCAATGTCTGCTTCTAGGTCAGATTTAGAGGGAAAAAAAAGTAATTTTATTTTCAAATGGAAAGTTTATAATGGGAATTAACTGTGACCTATAAATTTGGTTTCTGCAGGCAAGGTTGTAAGTTTGCCTCACATTTTTATTCTACTGGCAACAGCCAGCAAGACACTTCTTGTCAAATATGTGCTCTCCTTATTATTCTAATGATCACTGTCAATCTTGATGGATTAGTGTATGCATTATCGACCTGAAAATATGAGAGAGAGACAGCCTCAGCATGCTTCACTGAAGGAGCAGTTTGGTTTTATGGGCAAACCCATTAGGCACGTTAATCAGGATAAAAATGTCTATCTCATCTTTTTTCAGTGACTGGCCGCAATAATGACTCATTAAACAACGTGTTTCAGAAAAATTCATCTCCATCTTGGCCCAAAGACATTCTGAGATCATTTTTATTATCTTTTGTTCTCCAATATTGTGCAGAATCAGATACAATTTTAAACTCATCTGCCAAGAAAGGTGGACAAAATTAAACAAATGAAAAACATGTTTTAAATGGTTAATCAGGAGGTAAGGCTTTGAACTCCATCTACATGCTAATTTAATGTTCTTGGGTTTTGATGCTGCATTACGATTTGCACTGTCTCCATTTGAACTTTTTATATTAAAATTATATTTTTTGACATCTGTTTAAACAGATGATGTGTTTACATGCAAGGAATGCCCTAGGCAAAAGGCTTGGGTTGAACATATTCTTGGAATATACACTTTCTGTTAACATTTTCCTTTAACCCTTTCTATACAGCCTACTAACCAGCATAAAGTGTATTTTGTTTACATTTTCAGTGGGTTATCTGTCATCACTGAAACTCTAGCTGCACTTTCAAATCAGTTTATGAAAAACTTACATTAATCGTGTGTGACTGTAAGAAATTAAGTATGATAACCAGAAATTAAAAAATACCATGGTTACTTTATCTAAATTGTGGTCACTAAAACCCATGGTTTTACAACATTTACAATATTTATTAAAATATTTTTAATAAAAAAAAATTGCATTTTTTCATAGAAGTGTGGTGTGTGTATCCAGGCAAAAATTAAAGGTATTTAATAATTTTATAAAATGTAAATGTAAGCATCTATTTTAGTGTGACAGTATCAGTGAAAAAAAATGGAGCTTAAAGATTTTGCTGAAAATCTATAGTGAGATTTTTTTTTTGTACCAAATATGTGATTTTATTTAAATTTCTCTTTGTATTAACCGTGTTTCTGTAGGATAACATTGTTTTCATGACCATAAAGACTTGCTGGTCCATTTTGACAGGACATTAATGTTACTATTGAGTGGAAAAATGTTAACTTCAATTTTCATGCATGGATCTGTATTCTAGCTGCAAGTCTCTCTTCCCTTCTGTGTGGCTACAAACCCACTTTAAACCTTTTACCACCACCAATAGGGCTGAAGTGATACAGTAAGTGTCTTATTCTTGTTAAATGTAATGTCACCTAAATTGATTGCCTCCAGCATTTGATTTGGAAAATTTCAACCAGATTGCAAATACAGTTAATTGCCAATCCCCAGAACTGATGATTCCATTTTTAGTGGGGCTATATGAGGGCCACATTTTTTATAACAGCGTGAGCTGTAAGAAAAAAAAAAAAGAAAAGAACATTCAAGACCATGTATGAACCATTACAAAAAAAAATAAATAAATAAGAAATGAACAGAATATTTTTGTTCATGCTCATTAACTAGAATTCCAAACAAGTGTTGTCAATGTGTAATTATGCTTGGATAATCAATGACTTATATAATGACAAATTCTGAATAAAAAATGAGTCTTGTTTTATGTTTAAATATAGATTAAAATATTCTCAGTAATGTTAGTGATGCTCAAAATATTATTTCATAGAGTGAAAAGGCAAATTTTTCAGTATCAACTTCTGCTGATGTTCCTGGTTCAGTTGGAACTTTGTTGAAATCCAGTGAATTCAAAAGCTATAACTGTTAACCTTACCAAACTCAAAGGTATTGACAAAATGTAAATCTGATCTTACATTTCATTTAGCTGTTCAGGACATTCTCTTTACAGATCCTTTGAATGTTCTTTGATGTTTTGTATATTTTAAGGAGAAACATCAATATTCAAAGACACTTTTTTAAATTGATTTCTTAACCTTTTCTACTTAGAATATAATTAAAATTGTGTTAAAATAAACATTTAATTTCAGTTATTTGCAGATAATATCACTTAAATTACCAAAAATATAATTCTAAATATTTCCCATAAACACACCTACTTTATACTGTATTTTGTTCAGAACAATACTGAATAGCCATGCAGCTATTTATTTAATTATTTTTGTTGGTTTGTGCGCATGAAAAAAATCAAGAATTTAAAAATACTACTCGGCAATAAATCTGATTCTAAAAACATCATAGCAAGTCCATAAGTAATTTTCAGTTGTCCTTAGATTATTTAAGATAAATACAAATATTTTTGACTCTGCTAAAAAAAAATAATTACACTGTTCATCCAAAGTAGAAGCTTGTTAAATAATTTAATAGATAAAGAGGTATTGATGAGTCTCACCTCATGAGAGTTCAACAACTGTGTTTTGAAATTTGTACAGTTAAGGGACAGTAAAGATGTTATGCAAAGATGCCTTGGAAAAGTCCTGTAAATCTCTATTGATTATCAATTGCTCACTGTTGGCTGCAGACCACTTGGCAAGAGGTGGATTTTGTCTGGGTGCTGTTCAAAGCAGAAATACATCTTGTGATGGAAGAGAGTTTCAGCAGGGGCAAATCTGAAATGGCAAATCGCCACGAGGGCAGACTACAAATCCAAACAGGAGGTTAGACAGCACAAACTTCAAACCACTTGCAATAATGCAACTTTCAATAATATTGAGTTAACTCAAACTGCAAGTAACACTTGCAATAATGTGCAATAACACAACCTAAATTATATAAAACGTCAGACTAAGAAGTTTGTCCATTGATTAGATTAAAAATTAGATACTGTTCAATTTCGTTAAGCTAAAAGAAAAATTGGTGTTTACAAATGGAGCTCTTGCTAACATTAAAAACCAATTATCATAGACTTATTGAAGTACAGACACTCCTCTCACTTCCCTTTGATCAATAGTTTTGATAATATTCAGTTAATTTAAACTTTAAATTCTGTGTCCCTTTTATGTGGTCTCTAAGTGACTGAGCTACAAGGGCGTCTACAGCTGGTCAGGTCACTCTGAAGCGGACCTCTCTTTTGAATATCAAATAGTCTGTCACATGCCCTTTTCTTTTGCAGTGACTTCATACATCACAGTGCTGTCTTGGCAGAGCTCTTAGAACATTGATCTTAGGTGATCACAGTGTGTTACTGTCAGCACAGTATTGTTAAGAATACAATTGTCCTACTTAAGCATGCAATTAAAACCAAATGGATGTGCGTGTTTTTTTTTGTTTGTCAATGAATGCAAAACAAACAACCTGTTGTAAAAAAAATAAAAAAAACTGTAAATAAAAGACTTTCATTTCAAACTAAACATAAATATAAAAGTAATAAAGTTTTTTAATTTTTTGTTAAGAATATATACTGTAGGCAAGAAGAAAGCATTTTTTAATCCTAAAGTCTGAAACCAGCAAAAGTTATAAAAAATATACATATGTTTAACTGCATGCTACCTTCTCCATCTCTTCATTTCTCTTTGCTTATTATACCTTCAAAACATTTTATAAATAATACCCATTTGGACTGCATTGTGAAAAAAATGTATTAGCATTGTAACCTTGCAGCAGACTATCCTTGGTTCAAATCCTGGATGTGGTTTTTTATATAGTTTGCATGTTCTGCACGCATGTGCTTCCTCCCAGAGTACAACCATGTATGGCCTTTATTTTCAGGTATTTACAACCCTAGCTTTTGCACAGTTCATTATATACCCGATTATGGAAATTGAAAACCAAATAAACTACTAGAACATGTGACTGAATAATTTTTGTATTTACTACTTATACCTTATTAGAGGTGTTATTTGAACAATAAATAGAGATGAATTTCTAATGCTAGTTGGATTTTGCCCACACAGACTGCATCTGTGTGCATCTGTGAATTCAAAGATATGTGCTTTGATTAAAAACAATTATTGCAGAGGTGATAAAAGATGGAAAATTAAACAAAGCCATTGTACAAACACTGGCCTTCAAAATAAATAAGCAATAATATGAACTCAGTAAGAGATGTGTAATAATTATTTCAAATAAAATATCAGAAGTGTAATAAAACTACCTAAAACTACAGCTGGTGACATCGACAACAACTAAATGCAAGGTTTCAAAATCCCCTACATACAGGAGACTTGCTGCTCCAGACAAAACCAAAGAGGCTGCACTAGAAGATATAAATCACCAACTTGTCAGAAAATTATGAAGGTCAGCCTGAAATGTTCCTAAAAAGGTTAAGATATACCTCAAGTAAAGGGGAGGTACTACCACGGCTTTGCTTTGGCATAATCTTAAACAGGCTCATTTCTTTTAAAGATTTAATGCAAGAAAGCCTAGAAAAAACGATTAAAACAAAAAAGGCAGTCCAAATGAAAAATGTGTTGCATTCAGTAAAAGAAACATGCCTTCATGTGGCTGCATCAAAATGCTCACTAAACTGCAAAAGTAACATAGGAAATTTTCTGGACAGGACTAGCAAAGGTAGAATTCAATCACTGAAACCCATAAATCTTGTACTTCAACTCCTGAAAATGAGAATGAATCAACAAATCCCCTAAAAAACAAACCTAAAAAAACAAACAGCAACTTCAAGAAATTGAAAGCGCATCACAAAAGACAAAACAAAAAAGTCAAGAACGTGGACCACATGCACGATGCAGTCCTGACAAAGAGACATTAGAAAACAGATGTTACGTGTTATGAACCTACTCTCAGAAATACCTTGAGAAGTGTTGCAATATCTTAAAATAGACTAAATAAAATAGCAAATTGGATTTACATGTTTGCTACGTGTAGTCAACATCATACAAATATTTGTAAAATGCACAAAAAGATACTTTCTAAAGATTATAACAAGAAGAAATTGGGATTAAATCACAGTTTCATGACTATTTCATTTCAGTGCATATTACAGCTAGTTAAACATCCAGTGTTTGATGGTGCCCCCATCTTCCTAAGTACCATTCTTACACTAAAAAGGCAAGCTTTAGCTTCCGTTTTGAATTTCATTGAGATGTAATAATAACATTATATCTGGATGCTCCCCTTCCTGCAATACTTCCATAAAAACGGCCACTCTTTCACATAAATGAAAGCCAGTATGTGAAACACCATCTTTTGGAACCACGTTCTGGACATAATCTTCATGATATATGAAAAGATGAGTGAATCAGAAAGATCAACCCAATTAGTGTTGCTCTAAGCCTGGATGAGGGCTTAGCAGGTAACCCAAAAAATACACAATTTCCCATATTGGTGTATTGCTGCCTAAATACAATAAGTTATATTTAATCTTTTAAAATTTGCCTTTTAACTGTTATTTCTAAATAACCGGTCTGTATTTTCACACTCCTTTCAGAAGCATAACACCATTCAAAGGCTGCATTGTTGAGATGTGACAGCCCAAAAAATTGGTTTGTTATTGAGGACTTCATGCTATCACAGAGGATTTATTTAACTCTATTTTTCCAATATTTTTGCTCAGCTAAAACTTTGGTCAGAAAAGTTTTATTCTCTGAGTTTCATATAGGAGCTAGATATCAATAATGGTTGCTCTCTTTTTTTTTTTGGTGTACATTTCACTTTTGATGCCAAACCTAAACCTTAAACCAGAAAAAAAACAAATAAAAACAAAAACAAGGATTATCCTAACTTGGCCTTGGCTGTCAGGGCACTGATATGCCTTCTTTTATTTGAAACAATCTATTTGTGAGTCTGAATTCTCAACTTTAAAGGTGCTATATTAATGTTTAACTCTTGGAAATTGACATGCAAATAGACCTATTGATATTAAGCCCGGCCCTCCCACTACAGAGTTGAATAAAGAGTTGTTTAGTGGAAATAAAGTTTTAAAAGCATCTCAGTCAATATGTTTTACTAAAACAGTATAATATTCTTAAACAGTGAATACAAGTAAAGAAAACACTTGCATTTTGCAGTTATGTATGTGTGTTTAGAAGGGATCTGTGGTAACAAGCTATTGCTGTTTGGGGGCCATGACCTTGACAGTTTTGGAAATCCCTGATCTCGTCGAACTTACAAAGTATGATTTCTTGCTTTTTATGACACATTTAATTTTGGTTTGCTTTGGACATATTCACAAGCAAACAGTAAAAAAAAGGCTTCTATATCCCTTGGGGTATGTGAATAACTCAAACCAAGGAAATTGTGCTTCACATAAAACAAATGTTCAGGAATTCACCATGAATATTGTTTGAAAGACACTGAAGAAGATATGAAATGTCCAAGGTCTTTATAGAATGTAAGACACTTTTCTTTTTATTGTGTTTGTGCAAGCAGTTTTTTCCTTTTTTTTTAGCAAAACTACAAATCAAATGGAAACCAAATCAGTAGATTTGTATAAAAACTAATTTGCAAAACATGTCATGAAAAGGCACAAGCAGTCACAGTATTATTTTTCTGCTTTAGTTTTACGCGTCACTAAAATATTTGCATTCTTCCTTAACTTGCCTAGTTGAATAAATTACACTGAGCAAGAAAATTAGACTTTCTTACCTTATTGTATCTTTAATAAACCTTTTTTTGAATTAAAAGATATATTATGCAAAACTAACCAATGCATGGCAACATTTGCATAATGACCTTCACCAAAATCATCCTTCTTTAGCCAAGGTGGCAGTTCAGCTTCATTATCGGAATATAACCTCTCAAAGTTATCTTGGTTTCATCAAAACGTTGAATTACAGAAATGAAGTCAGGTTTTACCAATCCTGTCATAATTACAACCACATTTCTTTTCCATTACAGCAATTATGTCCCTGAGAGCCTGTCCATATTTAATCTAATACAGCTTTTTTTCTTTCTTTCTTTTCTGCCCACATGTAATACACCAGTCCCTTTACAATTCATATATTGCAACTCCTTCTGCCATGCTGGAATAATTTGCTGAACTTAATTATGATTGGTTATTTTTTAATGGTATTTAACTAAAGTAAAAACATGCACCAAAGTTCACCTCTAAGAATAAAGAAGTGAAAATTAATGTTTAAAGACAAATATGTTTTGAATTAAAAGGCATCTGATGAGAGCTTTTTGACAGCTGTTGGATGTAGACCATCTATTTAGCTTTCAACATGTGATGGGCTTACTAAGTAAAAAGTAAAAATAGAAATGGGACATATAATAATGCTAGATTGTAATGAATATAAATTGAAAATATGCGAAAGCAGAGTTTTTGTTAAATCATTTATAGGAAAACTATGCATTTCAATCATCCGCTACTGCTAAAATAGGTCAGTTTTATTGTTTTCCCATTAACTCAGATTCATAGCGATTAAATGGTTACAGTCTGCAGTCATTACATTGGTCAAATTAAAATCATCATCAACTTTATTTAAAAGGACTTTAACAACAACCAAAGTTAAATGATTTGTTATTCTTAAAAATGATAACAAAGTGATGAAGAAAAACAACTATTTGGGTCTAAGCACCTAATTTAAATTTTCTGAATGATAATAAACTCCTATAGACTCCTTATCTCCTTGGAAGAATTTACAGGTTGAAAAAAAAACTTATTTAATATAGTAATAACTCCATACAAAGGTTGTGATAACCTCCACACCCATCCAAAAAATCCTTAACCCTGCATCATGATTCCTCTCAGACACTTAGTTTTACTCTATATCAAATTTCAAAGATTGCCTTCATCAAAAGCAATAAAAATTGCAGTGTGAAACAGTGTAGGCTTGCACAGGTGAGCCATGACTCCACATGAGGACCTGTCACATAAATAATAGAGACCTATTATCTGACTTCAATCTTAAATAATGTCCTCACATTATGTAAAAATCTTCTAACCATCATATTTCTTTCCTCCATGCGCAGCAGGGTGATGTGTGTACAACAAATTATCACATAAATTGTGACAAGATGTGAGGCAAACAGACTGATCGCTGAAACTAGTTAAATGTTGTGATGGGACCATAATGGGAAAACTATTTGGAAGGAAGGCGTCTTCAGGGATTACCAAGATTTTCTCCCAAATGATTATGCCTGGCTAAGGAGCCGATCAGACTCCCTCAAACATTACTCTTAGGTATATACGGCATTGAACAGACCAGCCTGCCTGAACCACGCCATCGTTATTAATGGTCCAATAATATCCTACATTTGAAAATTTTAAAAATATTAACCACAAAGCCCCCGAAGCATGTATTTGCTGTGTGTGCTTCTTTAACCTAAGATGCAACAGCATTTACCTGCATGACCTACCTGGGCTGTTACTAACAAATGTAATTTAACACATGCACACAATCAAAATTGCTGCATATATCATGTTAAGAAAAGACTGTTTGTGAAGCACAGAGATTATCCATCCAATAAAAACCTTGATCTTTTCAAAACAGCCGAGCACACAACCGTTAGCTGCAGTGGTAATGTGTTTACAGACTATCAGGCTAAGTAGTCTGACACAGTAAAGTTATTCCAAGCTCTAACTTTTAAAGCTTTGTAATGGACAGTACGTAATGATCCACTATTCAATGTAAGGTGTGTGGCAAAGCCTGCTCTGTAAGCGCCCATGCTATGAAAGCAAGTATATAGATAGATAGATAGATAGATAGATAGATAGATAGATAGATAGATAGATAGATAGATAGATAGATAGATAGATAGATAG